>NC_058410.1:16151202-16323699 GCF_002201575.2 Neomonachus schauinslandi | reverse complement strand
TTAATTTCTCTTTCTTCTGTCTTGTTGTTGGTGTATAGGAATGCCACCACTGTTTTAAATTTATGGTATAATCCTTCATGAAATGTTAATAATATACAAGCACATATAAATATGTAGTATTTTCTGCTGTTTTTATTCCAGTGGTATCATAGTATACATAGTTGGCTATAGACTGGATGTTTGTGTTTTCCCCCCTAAATTCAGATGTTGAAGCTCTAACCCTGCCCCCCATGTGGTGGTATGAGGAGGCGGGGTCTTTGGGAGTTATTTAGGTTTCTGTGAGGTCATGAGGGTGGAACCCTCATGAGTGACATTAGTGCCCCTGTAAAAAGAGACATGAGAGAGATGGTCTCCCTTTTCTACCATGTGAGGACACAGGAAGAAAGCATCCACCTTCAAATCAGGAAGAATACCCTCACTAGGAACCAACTTGGGCCCCATCTTGATCTTGGACTTCCCAGCTTCAAGGATGGTGAGAAAAAAATTTCTGTCTAAGCCACTTCACCTATGGTATTTTTGTTATAGAGACCCAAACCAACATTTGCTAAATAAATGTTAAGACAGCTGCTCAAAAACAAAAACAAACAAACCCTATCTAAGTTATATAATTAACCAAGCTGTCATTTTTAATGATTTTGGATCAATTTTCCTGGATCGAAAATTTTTTCTCTAATGCAAAATATGATAATTTCTTTGCTCTATCTGTTGCCTCAGGCCTCATTTAAAAAAAATTCAAAGCCTCACGGCAGTGTTTCACAAATATGCTATTTTTAAAATGCAGATTACCAGGTCTTTTCCCCCAGAAATTTTCTTTCACTAGATCTGAGTTAGTGCCTGGACATCTCCTCTTTTAAAAACAAGTTCCCCAGGTGATTCCTAGCTTCAGGCAAGTTGAAGACACATTGCTCTTGGAGAAAGTTATGCAGGAGGAAGACCAAACCCCTTGGACCACTGTTAGCAAGATCTGGTGCATTAAAGCTTTTACTCAGATCCTGGCAATTATTGTCTAGGAATATATTGATTGAGCACAATTTTAAAAAGTGGATGCACCTGTGCATTACCAAACCCACAACACACCCTGAATGCACACGCCGTGATCTTTGCTCCTTTGCAAAGTCCTCCTAGAGTCAGAGAGTTCACCTGGTTCCTCCCACGGCGGCACACCGCTCTCTTCCCTCATCCCATCCCCCAGCATTCGTCATTCCTGGCTCTGTTTGTTTAAATACCGTGTGGGAAGAGTGGGCCCCGTTCAGAGTCAGTCTTATGACCATGTTTTGCCTGACTCCAGTCTTGGTAGCAGTTGTCTGCATTTTGATTGCCTGGATCTTTAAAAATGCTGATGGAAACATCGAGAGAAGGAAGGGGGAGACGAGAGCCAGGGCCGAGGCCCGTCCCTGGGTGGATGAGGACCTAAAAGACAGCTCTGACCTCCACCCCGTGGAAGAAGGTAAGGATACAAAGCCGCTTAGCTTCCACCTTCTGCGCTGTTTTGATGAGCGCCAGTAGATAGCAGGGCTTAGGGAGAGGAGGAAACACTCAGGACAGTTTCATCAGCTACCTCTACTGTGCAAATTAGTGTGTGACAGAGACAAACCATTTCTCTCAGGTGGTCAGCTTGGCACCTGCTGGCACTAACCCCCCTTGATTTCTGGATAAAGAGTCAGCAAAGGGCTGTTGAGGGGTTGACATTTTCCCTGACCCCAATCCTGTTCTGGCTGTTAAAATCTTCCTGAAGGGGCACATCCCCGGCTGCTGGTAGCCATGGGGGAAGTGGCCAGGTCTGAATCAAAGACTTGGAAATGTAAAAAGTGGTATGGGTCCAGGCGCTCACTACCCTTCCTTGTGCCAGGCCCTGTGGGTTAGAGTCCAGTTGGCTGTGTCCTCAAAGCTGGGTGTCCAATTTAGCGGACAAGGCAAAAAACAGGCAAAATTCGGGAGGAATGAAGGGCCAAACTGATCATCAGGGGTTTCAAGGAGGCAGAGGGGCATGGTGGGGGTGCAGGGAAAGGACAGTTAGGCCTGGCCGATTAATAGGACATGAGTAGCCATGGTTAGGAGACATCTCAGGCAAAAGGAGCAGAAAGAGCATAAGAGCAGGGATGGAAGCCCTGAGAAAGCTGCTGAGAAGACAGGAGGACTGCAGTGGCGGGGAGGACGGGTGAAAGTGAATTGGGGTGGTGAGCATGGGCCCAGCAGTCATGGCTGACCCTAAGATGAAGAGGCGGTGAGGGAGCAGGCGGGAAGGGAGAGGTTCTTGAGGAGGCTTGAGTGATCAGTATTTGAGGTACGTCTGAGGTGGGTTTGTGGTTTGTGGGATGGATTCAATTTGGAAGAGGCTCAGTGATTCTCAGCTGGACTCGTGATGCCCCCGCCCCCGGAAGAGGCCACCGGGACGGTGTGGAGGGGTGTTGGTGTGCCTATGTGCATGTCTGTGCACAGCTGTTCTGAGTTGCTCTCATCTCAGGATTGGGGGCCGGGGTATACAGCAGGCACTCAGTGCTGGGAGCCAGCAATGCTAAATGTACCGCATAGGATTCAAGCCCAGGCAGCCTCTTAGCAGGCCTGCCTCTCGCTCTTTCACTGAAGGACATCCCACCCACATGGCAAGTCGAGAAGCACTTTTCCTGAACAAAGGGACATCCGTTATGATGCTGTGTGATGGTCTGTCCTGGTAAGGATGGCCTGGGTGATGGTGGCCATGGGAATGCAGAAGTGGCCGTGGGAACACAGAGGAAGGAGTGAGTTGGGGCAAAGTTCAGGGAAGAACAACGGGGTTTGGTAATACACTGGATATGCGGAAAAGGAGAGGATGAGAGCTGGAGGCAGGGAGAGGTGGAAAGACACCATCATACATGGGGGAGGGGGGAGGATCCACAAAGAAGATGCTGAACGTCCACAAAGACGTGTTGGATTCGAGAAGATAACTAAGCAGACAGGGAAAGGCGGGCCAGGTGAGGGATCCACAGGTATTGATTGGATGCTTACCAGCATGGGGTGATACTTGAAACTCGGAAAACTGATGAATTCCCTAAGGGGATGTTGCTGGCAAGAAGACTGAGTATAGAGCTGGACACCTGCAGAGAAGAGGGCCTGTGATGGGAGAAAGGGACCATGGAGAAGACAACCTGGGGAAGGAGCTCTAGGATAATGACAACGACAGGCTCTTATAGACACTGGCTGTGTCCACTCAGCATCACATTTGATGTATAGTAAACCACTCAGTCTTCACGTCAAGCCAGCAAGGCGGGCACTGTTATTATCCCACATTACGGATAAGGAGACCGGGGCTCAACTATGCTAAGTGACCTGCCCAAGCACTTAGTAGTAGAGCCGGGACCCAGGCAGTCTGTTCTGGAGTCCAGATACACAACCAGGTGCTAGGCTGCCTTTCAACTAGGAGAATAACCTAGAACAGAGGCAGCAGAAGACCAGCAGCCTTAAAAATGCCCCAAGAGATCAGAGGTGGTGTGCATTGAGGAAAGACCCCGGAATTTAAGAGTTTGGGGGATACGAGAGGGATTGGTAAGGCTGGTGGGGAACCAGGGACTGGGGGCTGGGCCTGAAGGTTGGGAACACAGAACCAAGCTGTGTGGCCCTGTCTGGTTCTGTTCTCTGCGTGCTTATTCATTCTTGCCAAATCCTCTGCCTCTTTTTTCTCTGTTCCTCACACAGAAGAATAAATCGAGCGTTTAGTGGCCTCCCCAGCAGCCATGGGCACCTCTGCTCTGAATGTTACAGTTCAGTCTCTCATTGGAATTTTTGTTGTTCACTTAAGTGGTGCTGAGGTCACATGGATGATCGGTGAGAAGCAACATTTAAACCCAGGCTTCTCTGCCCCCCAAGTCCCTGCTCCTAACCCCTGGAAGGGTGGACACAGTCCAAGAGAGGATTCACTGTACCAATACCAACTACAGGTTTAGAGGGGCCTGAACCGGGGGAGGGCGGGGAATAAGGGGTATAAGAGAAAGGATTCCATTACTGAAGCAACATGGAGAAGCTTTTGATGACAGCAAATGGATACCAGATTCAAACCCTGTTGAAAGTTAATTATAAGAGACAAAGCAATAAAATATTTAGGCCCTTCTAGTGTGAGTTAAGGAAAATAATACGTACCAATCCAAATTCCTCCAGCTTTGGCTCACAAAGAATTCCTACTCCAGGTTCATAGACCAGAGAATCAGCATGTGTGTGGGTGGCTTGCAGAATGGGGGAGGGGTGCAGAGTGGCCATGCTTACTAGACATCAGGCACAGACTTCCTTTGGGGACGGTCAAACACGTGTTCTGTTAGTATTTTCAGTTTCCTGCTTAACTATAGCAGCGGTCTAAGGAGGAGAAATGACAAAGAGAAAACCTTAGACTGTCTCCCTAAAATGAGGCAAAAATCCTGCACAAACATACTCTAGTCAGGCCTGATTCATGGAAGCTCATGGAAATGGAAATAAGAGAAAAAGATATAGGGAACACATCTCATCAAGATATGTTTGTTTTAATGTTGGTAGAAATTTGTCTTCACTTCGCTTTACTGACCATCCAAAAACTATTGTCCTAATTAAAATTTTGGTTGTCCCAGATTGTCCAGTCACTTCTAAGAAAGGCTTGTGTTAGCAATTTCATATAGTTTAACCTAATACACTGTGTAACTTCCAGGTGAGAAAAGATAAAATGGAGAAAACTCAGTCATACCAATGCAAGGCAGGAAAGGCAGTGGGGGACAGAAGCAAGGGAAAACCATGTGTTAGAAAAGTGCTCAGTGGTAAGGGTAGATATATGTACATAGATATGCATATATGTGTATGTATATGATTTTATAAATTTCACACACAAATTAATACATCCCTGTGTGCATATATATATGCATATATGTATATGTATGATATATTTGTATATATATGTAAGGATAATAAACATCCTCAAGGTTTGTGGCTGGCCATTAAAAAAAAAAAAGGCTTATGTTAAAATCATCTAATGTGGGTAACCCCTGAGAATTAAAATGTTCCCACAGACTTGGGAAAGGACAGCTTTTTAGGTAACTGAGGTAATAAACAGCTGTCAGAACCAGTTTCAAATCTGTTCAATAGATCAATGACAACTCACCTCAGTAAAAGCTTAGCAAGCAGACCAATCAGTGACAGTTTCTTGCTTCTGAAAGCCAGCCAATCAGGGATAAATTCACTTCAGTACCAACCAATCAACAACAGTTTCAAACAAGTAACATTCTCCCTATAGATGGTATTAATCCTATTACATTTCTGGGAGTCCACCAATCCCTGAACTCCAAGCTTCCCAACCAAGTGGTGTGCTGTATAACTAGCCAATGGGAGAAGCAAGTACCAATTGTTAAATATTCAGGAATTTTGTGGGCCATTTTTGAATTATCAGCTTGAAGTCAGGCCACAATGGAAATTGGCAAGTGCTGTAAGTCAGGCTTCCCCACCCCCTCCTAGAGCTGGTTTATTAGCACACCACTATCAAGAATGCTATACAAGGTCAACAGCATTTACTATGTTCACAGAGACTCTCCTTTGCTATAGGAAGCAATAAATCTGGCTTTGTCTTTTTATTTCATTATCCTTTGACACACACACACACACACACACACACATATACACATAGCCATTTAATACTTTTACATGGTTGATTTTAAGAGGTTGGTTTACCAAGACTCTTATAAGGCCTTAAAATTTTAGGGCAAAGGACCCGTAAACTCAGATGAGAGAAAATTAGCAAAGGGAAAGGACTTGAATGGAGGCATTATCTTTGAGATCAAGTCTGGGTGGGTCCTAGGGGAAAGTAAGGATCAACACAGGGTTGGGGGGAGGAGCAGGGAAGGGCACTCCAGATAACACAAGAGATGATGGGGCTCAGAAAGAAATTCTGTCAAATTCATTCAGGATAGCACTGGGGAAGAAAAATTTCTCTCTACCCTTCAAGATTCTTCAAGCTGGTCTAAGAATTAAATTGACATGAGACAGATTAATAGAAGAAAAAAACACAATTAATTACGTGTGCACAGAGACCCAATAATAAAATTGAGACCCAAAGAAATGACCCAGGCAGGCAGATTTTATACATTTTAGACAGAGACAATAAGTTTGTGAGGAGTTGATAGGACAAAGAAAAAAATGCTCGAGAGTTTCAATTAGGAAGGAATTCTAAACAGAATTTGGGCTGAGGTAGTAGATTAGTAAAAAGTAACAAGATTTGTGTATACAGCTTTTTTTGGCTCTAAAGTCCCTGTCTCTGGTGATAAGGGTCTCTCTCTACTTTCTAGTACAGGGAGAGTACCTTTCATGAGAGATTTATTTCCTGCTTTCAGGGGGACAGGGGAGGGGCAGAGTGTCTTTCTTGTACCAGCTATTTCCCAAGTAGCTTCCGTTCAAAATAATCAATATGCCATGGTGGCACCTTTTGGGGCAGCCTGCCCTGAGCCACCACAATAGCATTACTCTATTCAAGAACTTTCCATCTGAACTCCCCCCAAACTCCCCAGCCCCCACACACCTCAGGAGCTGCTAGTGAAATATACTGCAGTGAGTCAAATGACTGACAGGCCCAGGTGGAAACAGAGTGAGGGCTGAGGTAGGTGGGAAGGAGGTGTCCTCAGGGCAGGGGTTGAGCCCTGACCTTGTTCCATCCCCACCTTCAGAATCTGTCTCCTGCAAAAGCTGCATCATCCTCAGCCTTATTAATATTGCTCCTCCACATTCCCCAAAATTCCGAGGAGGGAACAAGGATGACATGACACAAATTGGCCTTTTAGCTTCATAGCTAGAAAATTTGGCTCATTTGCAAAGATTTTTGAAATAGAACTGCAAAAACACAAAAGCAACTTCTATAGAGATGCAGTGAAAAAAAAACCCACCTTTGTGTTAAACATTAGAGAATACACGTGGCCTAGAACTTCCTGGCTGTGAAACCTAATTATGGTGCAGTTTAGGGTTCCTTGGCATTAAAGCAATGATAAAAGGAGAGTTGTTCTTGGTGCCAATAGCAAATCCCAAATGTGGCAGCACAGATTTATAGCAAAAACTGGACCATAATAGCACACGTTTGTTTTGAAATACATGGGTTTTATGCTTGAATGAATCCCTTAGAGTGGCTTGGCTCGTCTAGCGTGGAGGCAGAATGACTAGTTTACAGAGGCTGTTCTCTTTCCTCTTGGAGCAGTCAGGAGGTCAAGGGGAAGGAGAAAAGGACCTTTGGTATCGGTTCACTGCCCTGCTGTTCCCTGGGTTCTTTCTCTCCAAGTCTGGCTCTGCCTTCCCCCTTTCCCCAGGCAAGATGCAGACCTTCTGCTCTTCCTGGAGCAAGCCTCTCAGGAGAATCCAACCTAGCATTGGTCAGGCCATTTGTCCGCCCTGCTCACTGATAATGTTCAGGCAGTAGCCGCTTCATTCTGCTACAGTGGGAATGCTTACCTTGGACTTTAGAAGCTGCAGAAACTGCCGAGTCATGCACCTAGGCTGCCTTTAGCTTATACAAATGCCGAATGGATATTAAGAGTTGGTAACTTACCCTTCAAACAGTTAATGAGGCATTTCGTGCATTTGCTCATTCACCACCTACTAAGGACAGAGGTTGTCAGACTTCATAACAAATGATATAGAAGTTATCACTGGTGTTGAAAGTCTTTATTGACACATTTAATAAGTTCAGGGTTGATACTGAAGACACCTGGCTTTGGTTCAGAATTGATCACTAGAAAGCTGATAGTGTTTGCCGCCACTCCCTGATCACACCCACTTCCTTTTAACTGAGTAACTTGGCCTTCTCATTAAATGTATACAATTTGGGCCCAAACTTCCCTGGCTAGTAAAATGTATAAGGAATTTTCTCACTAACAGCGATGAGCAAACCATGGTACTTGCCAACACGGTATTGCCATTGAGGTTTTCAGTCATTCCCAGTTGCCTTCCCCCTCCCCATTATTCAGAGACCTAGGAGTGAAGTATGTGCACGTGAGTGAAGGAGAAAGTTAATCCTCTACCTGAATTCTGCCTGGAATGTTCCAGACCCTCAGGGCCAGGCACTGGATCCTCTTGCTCTCTTCATTCTGTTCCTGTTGTCATTCTCTTCTTTGTGTGAGGGTACCCAAAGTGACATCCCACCTTCTGGACTGAGACTTTTACTTTCACACGAGACATCTCTGCTTGAACAACTCACAGGCATCTCAAATGTGATGGACTGGTGATCCCTACCTCTACTTCCCCCAGATGGTTCATTGCTCATCCTCTATCTCAGTAGATGGTCCCATGGTCTCCCCAGGTGCTAAAGCCCACCACCTGGGTCTCATCCTTAGTCCCTCTCTCCCACCACTCCAGCCACACACTTCAGCAGGTCTCATCATTTGTGTCTCCAAGATGCTCCAAGAATTTGTCATTCTTTTGTTGCACACCTAGTCTGGGCCAACATTATCCCACCCTGGCTATTGCAGTGGTTTCTCGATGGTTCTTCCTCCTTCACTTTTGTCTCCCTCCAATATACACCTCACCCTGTTGTGTTTTTTCTTACTCTTTGTTTTATGTTGCTTATATGTTGCTTTTTCCTTGCTCCATTCCAGATATTTTCTTCTGAGTTATCTTCCAGGTTCACTAATTTTTTCTTTAGGTATGTATATCCTGCTTTAAATCCATAAATTAAGTTCTTAATTCTATTACTTTATTTTTCAGTTCTAGAAGTTTATTTTTTCATATTTTCTACGTCACCTTTATCTTTTCCTGTACCCTACACGTTTATATAAGTTTGTGTTTTTTTCCCTCTAAACCTAGTAATCAAAATTGTTTTATCTTTTGAGTCTGATAATTCCAATATTTGGAGACGTTTTTAAATATCAACTCTGTTGTTTCTTGCTCAAAATGTTTTCTTTTTATGATTGATTGTATTTCGTGGGTTGCTAGTAACTGTAGTTAAAATTACTTGTATATTGGCATTTGCTTCTGTTAGACAATGGAGGTATTTTCAGGCAGGACCACCTAATTCAAGTTTGAGGCAGGACCCACCAAATGGTATAAACCCTTGGGGGCTGTTATATTTATAATCCATGCTTTCTTTAAGGATGTAATCTTGGGGTCCCAGCTTATTAGCCTTCTCACTGTGTGTGGGTCTGGGCTTTGATTCTTGTTCCCCACAACCCCTGAAAATATAAAAATAAAAATTCAAATATGTAGAGATTGGCAAATCCTATGAAAGGAAATGTGGCTTCTTTGCTTACTTGCCTCTGCAGGCTCATATTCCCCTTCAGTTTTGGCCTAGGAATTTCTTACTATGTTGTCAGCAATTCGTTGATTTTTTAAAAGACTTTAAAGATACTTTATCTCATGATCTTAGTGGTTTCCAGCTAGCGGGATATTGTTTCAAATACACCAGTTCACCATTAATAGAAATTTTCATTCTTCATCTTTGTGTAGGTAAAATTTTCTTCTTGATTTTTAACCAATGTGGAACTTGGATAGCCAATAGTCAAGATCAGAGTTCAGGATTCTGTGGACTCATTCTTTTCGTTTTCCCTGATGCTTTTGAAATGATAATCTTGCAGACATTTTTGAGAACTTTATTTCCTTCTCCCTGTTGGCCACCTTATGACTGTAGGGGAGGAAAAATAATTTTCCCTCTACCCTTTTAGCTTCTTGGCTGAGACAGCGCCCCCCCCCCAATCCCGTAATAAAAGACAGATTAAGAAGAGAGAGAAAAAAAAAGAGCTTAATAACATGTATACTTCCTGTATACATGGGACAGATCCAGGAAAATTGAGTAAGTCCCTGAAATCGCCCAAGCCACCACCTTAATTACCATCTTCAACTAAAAACAAAAGAAAGATGTTGGGGGAGGAGGATCCAGTTATGAGAGGTTATCAAGAAGAGCACAGTGTTTTAAACAAGGGTAAGCTTGTTGTGCATATTTAAGTCCACCTTCTCCATTGATAAGAATTTCTTGTGAGAATCATCCTTTTCTTCTTGGTACAGAGAGGGCTTAGGAATGGAGATATCCTCTATAAAAATAAATGTTCCTTACAAAAAGGTAACTTTTACTCTGGTTTTCAGAACTTCTCTTGTGTCTGTTGTTTCTTAAAAATTATCAGCTCAATGTGATCCTTATGCCAAAAAGGCATATTTTGGGGTGGCATATTCTGCTCCCCTTCCTGACCAAGAGAGATAATTTAATTTGCTGCCTTTCTTGTTCATATTTGCAGATGCTGATGACTGGCAAGACTCAGAGGAAAATGTTGAACATATTCCATTCTCCCACACCCGGTATCCTGAAAAGGAAATGGTTAAGCGATCCCAGGAATTTTATGAACTTCTCAATAAAAGACGGTCTGTCAGATTCATAAGTAATGAGCAAGTCCCTATAGAAGTCATTGATAATGTCATCAAAGCAGCAGGTCTGTAACGGTACATTGTGTCTTTGAGAATGTCAGCTGTAAGTGACAATACTACAGCAATAAATTTCAAACACAGTGAATAAAGCCCAGAGTGAACATTTGTCTCTGAAGTCTTACCCAGCTGTTGACTGGCTACCAGAAACATAATGATTTCCACTTTCTACAAACTATTGACTGTTACAAACTTCCTGGGAGCCGATGTAACAACAGTTTGAGACTTCTGAAATTACTGAATATTATGATCTTTTATTAAAATTTAAAATTTCTGAACATACTATTATGCACTGGAAGAGAAACATGCCCTTATTTTCCCCTCCTCTTGAAACACATGCACACATGCACACACACACACACACACACTCACTCACATTTATGCATTTCTTTTTGGAACCAAATTTTTTATATTACACACCATAATGCTCTACTACTGTTCTCTAATGAACTAGCAACATTTACCTATATGAATTTGCAAAGTAAACCACAGCAAAGCAAACCCATTTTCAACATAGATTGATATCTCCATGAAGGAAAATAAAAGAATTAAAGAAAAAGGGGGGAGGAGATGTAAGAAAAATTCCCCATTTGATTATTATTAGAGTATTGGAGTATTATTCCTATAGAAATCACATTAAGTTCATTTGCAAAAAGTATTACATGGCCATTGTGAACCCCTTGCTCAAGTCGAAAGGAAGCAAGAGTAAAGCATTTTATTTCAGTTAAGAATACAAATGCACTGGCTAGTTTTTTATTTAACTATAGCAGTCCCTAAGTTCCTTCTGTGTATATACCTGTATCCATATATATGTGTGTGTGTATACATATCATGTGCAGATAAATTTAGCATAATCGAAAACATTAGGGAACAATTTATTTCTTATGTGTAGTGACACAAATATTTAGTGGACAGACAACATAGGTACCAACGGAACTGGAATCACTCTGTTCAGAAATGTGGGCTTTGTGTTGAGCTTTTGACTTGCATCTCACAATCCAGTCATGCTCTCTCAACCACAGGGAGTGGTGGAAGGCAAACAAGAGCCCCCATCAAGCAGGCAGTCCTGACCCCACTGGTGTAGACATTATGTCATTAAGTTACTCACTAGGGAAAAAGGAATAGTTCCTTCTGAAATATCCTACCTATGGGTCACTGTGGTCTGTCACCAGGAACAGCAGGCCATCTCTAGGACAGCAGGGTGACTCGCATCAGAAGCTGGCCCTGGCTGGAATCGGAAAGAGAATTCAAGTTCCTTGGGCACTGAGATGCACTATGAAGCTTTGTCCCACTATACTGGGACTGACCCAAGTGTGGGCTGAGGGTTCCCATAGCCCATGAGAGCTGAAGACAGACTTATGTGTACTGAGCACCCAGGGCCAGGAGATCTCATGTGTCCCCAGCAGGACCACAAACCCCACAGTGCCACACTCAGAGTTCTGATATAGGTACCAAACCATTTTTAGGTTTGTTTGTTTTTTACCTTTCATGAGTGTTTCATTTATTTTTTTATTTTTTAAAGGTGAATTTTGTTTTTGTTTTGAGAGAGAGAGATAGAGTGAGTGGGGAGAGGAGCAGAGGGAGAGAGAGAACCTCAAGCTTGGCGTGGAGCTGGATGTGGGACTCGATCTCATGACCCCGAGATCAAGACCTGAGCCGAAATCAAGAGTCAGAGGCTTAAGTGACATTTCATGAGTGTTTAAAAGCCATTTTACCATTTAAATTTTTATCATTTTCAATTAGCTTCGTGACTTTATCCTTTTTCAAGAATATCAAAACGAAACACAATCTTGGAGAATTTGGGCTGTCAGAACTTCCCTTCTGGGTTCCCTTAATGGCCATGGTACAGTTATTTAGGAACGTTCTCCCCCACATAATTATAGAAGTGATGATAAATTCCCATAGCCCTAGAACCATTGGTCTTGACCTCAGTTAGCTGGTTCGTTGCCCCTAAAGTGATGCAGAATGAAACGGAGTGGCAGCAATGCTGGGATCGAGCCCCGCATTGGACTCCCTGCTCGCAGGAAGCTTGCTTCTCCCTCTCCCACTCCCCCTGCTTGTGTTCCCTCTCTCGCTGTGTCTCTCTCTGTCAAATAAATAAATAAAATCTTTAAAAAAAAAAAGATTTTATTTATTTGAGAGAGAGCGAGTCAGAGAGAGAGCACGAGCTTGGGTGGGGGCAGAGGGAGAAGCAGACTCCCCGCTGAGCAGGGAACCCGATATGGGACCGATCTCAGGACCCTGGGATCATGACCGGAGCTGAAGGCAGACGCTCAACCGACTGAGCCACCCACGAGCCCCTATTATATTTATTCTTAATGAACATTCTCACATTGTCCTGTGTTTTAATTTCTGATTTTAATTTACTGGATGATAGGAACTGCCCCAAGTGGGGCCCATACGGAGCCCTGGACCTTTGTGGTTGTGAAGGACATGAACATGAAGCACAAAATTCGGGAGATCATTGAGGAGGAGGAGGAAGTAAACTACTTGAAAAGGATGGGACACCAATGGGTTACAGACCTGAAGAAGCTGAGGTACAAAAGTTGATGGAGTTATTAACCTCTCTGTGCTTGGTTTTCTCATCTGTAAAATGGGAATGTCTAGGATTTACTTCATTATGAAAATTAAATATGTAAGCACATTTGCCAACATGTAGAACAATGATGATACCTAGTAAGTGCCATATGCATCTTTGGTAAGTAAATGGGATTTGACCCAAGTAATAATAAATAAAACATTGAGGACTTACTTCACTTTTCTCCCATCTGGAATGTAAGACTGTGAGATATTTCTCAGGACTTTGACTGAAGTAAATTACATTTGCTAAAGTGATACCATCTTCCAAGTGATCTTACTAAGCAGGCTTTAGTTTTAGGGCATGCTTAGTAAGAGTAGATACAAGTGTAATAGCTATTAGGTATTAGTCACTGTGCGGGCTTCCTTATCTCCCGGAAGGAAGTGTGGTGAAACTCATTGTAACTAGATTTAATGCAGTGCCTCTGTGCATTAGGGTACGTCCTGCAAGTTGTCAGTTCCTCTAGTAGCTGCAACTAACAGTGACTTGTGGAGTCCTCTTTCCCCACCGAGGGCCGGTCATCCTTCATAATATCTCAGATGCATTCCATAACTTCTCAGTCACTTTTGTCATTAAAACAGTGACTTTCAATTGTTTAGACTCAGCCTTGTCACTTACCGAGTCCTCAAAAAACTGCCCTCCCCACAAAGGCCATTTCCTTTCCCCTCCGGGGTGCCCTGAGGCTGAGCGTGAGGAGGGACAGTGGGCAGAGATGTTGGTTCTTACTTCAGAGAAGGGAAGCTTGCTCTCGTCATTGGCACCTGGAATACAGAGGTATTCACACCTCTGGTTCTCAACTGTGGGCCTTCCGTGGCCAGTCCTGGGGTGTTATCCAAAACCCCAGTGTGACCCAAGCTTGTAAGAAAGAAAGGGCAATGAGATTGCAGCCTTGGGGAGAAGGGGGGGACCTCTTATCCAGTAGTCAGGGTTGGGTGATGGGAAGAGGGCCTCTTGGCTCTGCTCCTGTTTCATTTATTTGGCCCCAGAGGACGTATTTTGCCTAAGATATTTAAACTCTATTAAATTGATGCCTTATGGAGTTGTAACTTATTACCATACTCTGGAACTAGTGCAGGATATTAATAATAAATATAAAAATCTTATTGCAAATTCATGGGTAAAAGTTGAGTTCCTACCCTTAGATGTCCTGCTCTTTGCATGCACAGTGCCCACAAGATGCTGCAGGGCCCTGGCACTCTCCCCAACAAAGGCAGAATTAGTCACTCTCTCATCTCTGTGCTCTAAGCACCTAATGTACAACTTCTGTGCATCTAAAATGTGCATTTTATCACATAGCATTTTAATTATTGGTTTACTTTTCTTCTCATGTTATAGGCCATATTTTAGAAAGCTTATAGACTTTCTCTGAAGGCAATATGTACACACACACATATATATAAAAACTCTAGGGGTCCAGATTTAAAATGTCACATTGTATCATTTAGCATAGTGCTGATGCATAGTAGGTAATTGAATAAATGTTTGTTGAATTGAATTGCAAATGAGCATATGTCCTGACATCCTGTTGGAGTCCACTTTGAAACCCATAGCTGTCATTAAAGACTCAATATACAACCTGGGTCCAACCTACTTTTCAAACCTTATATTTTTCTGTTTGCGGGTTTCAGCCCTCCACCCCAGGCAGAAGGTGCTACTTGTCCTTCTCTTAATAGGTCTTCTTGCTGTGTTTTTATTAGCTTTAATGTGATGTCATAATAAATTCTTGTAAAATTGAACAGACCAGAAATATTAGATACTCATGTGTGTCTAGGCAAAAAAAAAAAAAAAAAGCACAAAAATCATTGAAAATTGCTAATCTGCCTTTGAACCAAGGTAAATTGCTTAATCTTCATCTTGCATTAAAATATTTTTTTAATTATTCATTGTAAAATCATATTAGTAGTAATAATACTAACACACACATAGCAGTGTGCTAGGTTAGGTACTTTTCTAGGTACTTCATCTATTTGACTGATCTCACCCTCACAATAGCTGTATGGGGTGAGTGTCTAATAGTGCCCTTTACATATGTAGGAACTGAAACATGGGAAATTCAGGAGGTTGCCCAACATGGCAAAACTCTTCGGCTCCAGAATTTATCCTCTTTGTAAACAATAAACATTCTCCCTGTTTGTAAGGAGAAAAGGATTGATAATAGCCCAATGTGACTGATTGAAGCATGGTTCTACACTTGATCTTAGCCAAAAGGCAGAGAAGCTGTAAGCTGATTGAAGCATGGTAAGGTAACTTTGGAAATGTAACCTGTAGAAGTTAAGAGTGCAAGAGGAACCATAGAAAACTGCACAAGTGAGTTTAGTATGTTTTAAAACAGTAAAGAATAACTAGGCTTAAAATGAAATCATCTCTTGTTAATTAATGACCTAATGTATCTGTATCCTAAAAAAAATTCTAATATACAACATTGCATGAATACTACTTTGAGTATCTGTGCTGGAATAAAACTTTTGCCAAATGTATGGGATAGGATAATGGAATAGAGAAAGATATGCTCCATAGCTGGAAAGCAAAAATTGAAAGTTAATATTTATACCTCACATGAATTATCTCCCACTCCCACAAAGATCTCTTCCTTTTCTCCACAACTGGGCTGATAGCATTACTACCTCTGCCCCTGTGATTTTGGTTAAACCTCACCATCACCCTTTTCCTTTGCTCCTGTACCGGACCTATCAGTTCCAGCCTCTACACCTCCCCAAATTCTCCTGGTCCCTTGCCCACATCAATCTGCCTCTTTCAGAAATGGACCTGATCACACGATGCTTCTGCTCAGAAGCTTGTGGTCACGTTCCATTACCTACCAAATGAAGTATGGGGCAGCCCACCCATGCTTTACCATGCACCCCATCCTCTAGCCTACCAGGCTTCTGAAAACTCCCTGGCCTGTTAAGCATCCTCTGTCCTGAATCTGCCTTTACTCATCGACTCACTAGGATGCCCTCTCCAGTGCCCCCTTTCCATTCGGTCCTCAGTGCCCCACCTCAAGGGAAAGTTTGGAAAAGTTCTTCTAATCTGCTTATTCAAAATTATCGACACTTCATTTGGAGGACTCCTAATGCGCTTGACTTACATTTCTTTAATTCCACTTGCCATGTTTTAGTTTGCCAAATTTTACATATTGCCCTCTGGGTTATAGGATCCATCTTTGTATCTTTCAGCATTTCATGTGCCTTGCCATACTATACCCGTATGAACACAGGTTTATTGGATTAAATGACCCTGGACAGAAAAATATGATAGGACACAAACAAAAATTCTGCTCTTTTTCAATTGAAATATAAAATACAAGAAAATTCTTTAATTTTATTTTTGGTAAAGATTTATTTATTTATTTTAGGGGGGGTAGGGGCAGAGGGAGAGGGAGAGAAATCCTCAACCAGACTCACCCCCCACCCCCCGAGCACAAAGACCATCGTGGGGTTTGATCCCAGGACCCCGAGATCATGACCTGAGCCGAAACCAAGAGTTGACGCTCAACTGACTGAGCCACCCAGGCGCCCCAAGAAAATGCTTTTGTTTTAGACATAAATAAGCTAATGTTGTAAAAAAGGAAAAAAATCATTAAGAGCAAATAGTCTCTGGATTATCTTTTTTTCCCTTCAGAACCAATTGGATTAAGGAGTACTTGGACACAGCTCCCGTTCTGATTCTGATTTTCAAACAAGTACATGGTTTTGCTGCAAATGGCAAAAGAAAGGTCCACTACTACAATGAGATCAGTGTTTCCATTGCTTGTGGCATCCTCCTGGCCGCTCTGCAGGTATGTTACCCTCCCACCCTGCCCCGAAGAGAGAAGCAATACCCGAGGGCCAAACAGTGGCCTTATTCACACATTTCAGACAGCTGGAAGTTGTTTACCTAAAGTTGAATTCCTAAGTAAGGCAGCTCTGATGTAAAAAGTCACCCTGGAAACCTGGATAGGTGAGTCTAATGGTGCAACAAGCTGGAATTCTTCCAGAAATTCACTTGCAACCTCACTCAGGCTCAGAAAAACGGTCACTGGATTTGCCTTCATCTGTAACGACAGGAAGCTTCCAGAGTTTCGGCGGACACACTGCCTAGCTGTGCTCACTGTTGTCTGAGGCAATGGAATTACAAAGCCCTAAAGAGGACTCTATCACAGAGCTCTTCCTGGAAAGTCGAACTGCCATCGTATTGCATGAGAAAGGTGTCTATGTGCTTTAAAAAATCCCATCTATGTAGTAGCTGGAGCAATGTTAAGCAGGAAATAGAGCAGGATTGAGGTACACTTTCTACATGATTCAGTTCATTCACTCAACCTATAGTTTCTGAGCTCCTTCTATGTGACAGGCCCCGGGGCGAGTGCCAGGGATAGCTGCCTCGTGAACTGTGTGTGCATTCTGCTGGGAACTGGGGTCCATTGGTGGAGAGACAGGAAACACATAAAGCAAATGAAGCAAACAAGATTATAAGAGCGAGTGATCATACTTTCAAGGGACAGTCGATTCTAAAAGCCTACATGCTTCTTCAAGAAAAACGTGTATGCCAAAAACACCTTGCAAAATAGTCATTGTTACACAAAAGAGAACATTGCTTTTAGATTACTTGAAAAGTTGGCCTCGAGGAGGTGACGTCTTATTTCCTTCCTGATTCTGTGGGCAGTTAAATAGAGGAAGTGATGTGCAAGGTCGGACCATATGGCCCCATCGTTCATTCATCTTAGGGTGCTGGAAGAAGTGCAGGGTTCACAGAGGTTTTCCCAAGCTCTGAGTCAGCAGCCCCGTCACATTAGTGTTGAGTTTGCTGCCCTCTAGCGTCGCCTCAGGCCTAATTCTGAGTGTAGGTCCTATTTGTGAGGGAGGAAAGCGGAATCTTCCTGAAACCCCCACCTGCACAGATCCCATAATGACCACCGGGCCAAAGAGCCTCTCCTGTATGACTCTCAAAGTCAGTTCCAGAACTTCTGCCTGGCTCAGGCTTAGCAGCGACCCTCCGGTTGGGAAAGTAGGGAGGTGGAGATAGTCGGCTTGGGAGGCATCTTGAAGCTGCACATGATTTTTACTAGGTGTTTATTATCTGGAGGGGCTTGGGGAGAAGTTGATGGAGTAATTCCTCTACTTCCAATGGATCCCCAGGCCCCTGGGTCTTCTGTGATTGGACATAGGTATTTTCAGCTGGGGATGATACTCTGCCTTCATTGTTGACTTTATAAGCATAGGAACTCCCTGGTTGTGGGGCCACTCCTTTGGTGTATTTGGATTCCCTACATTTCCTTCCATGAAATAACCATTCCTATTTCTTAACCATCGGTGAAAAATAAGACTAGTATTTTTCTTCTTCAAGAAGCCTCTCACTGTTTGGTCAAAAGAATGTGGGGACTGGGAGATTGAGGAGAGCAGGTAAGGTTCAAGATCCAATTGCCCGGGGTGCCCAGCTTCAGGGAAAGGACAAGACAAGCAGGCCTCACAGGGACCAAAATGTCCCCAGGCTACAGGAAAAGCCGTGACTTCTTCGCCCACTGACTTGCCAACGTATTCTCTCCCCTCCTGTTGTAGAATGCGGGCCTGGTGACTGTCACGACCACTCCTCTCAACTGTGGCCCCCGACTGAGGGCGCTCCTGGGTCGCCCCACAAACGAAAAGCTGCTGATGCTGCTCCCGGTGGGGTACCCCAGCAAAGAGGCCACAGTGCCCAACCTCACACGGAAACCTCTGGATCAGATCATGGTGACCGTGTAAGCAGGAGCCCATCAGAAATGCTGACAGACGATGGCCTGGTCCACTCTGGTCCCTCTTGGGTGTGCAGGTTGCTTTTTCCATGGGTGTTAGGTCTCCCCAGTGCTCCACTCCACTCAAGAAACTTTCTACGTCACCAGGCCCTTGGAATCTGAGAAGCCCTGCTCCCCATAGTGTGATTAGGTGAACGTAAACCATAAGAGGGCACTGGGTACTTCCATGTCTCATCCACTCTGGAAATGCATTAACCTTTTACAGAGAACAGGCCCTGGTTTTTAAGTTTTTAAAATTGTTCCAGAAAAGTCACTGGTGATTTTTTTCTCTTACATTTTAAAAGCTGGTAGAGAGGAAAGAGTCATCAGAATGTTTAATGTAGCCCGAGAACTCGGCTATGTGACCATTCTTGAATTTAAATTTAGACTAATCATATAGCCTCTGCCTTCTGATTTCTGGTGGCTTTTAGACCAGGATGTGCTTTTGAGATTTACTCTTTTACTGAACTTCATGGATATCCTGCCCTTTTTTAATAAGTAACTGTCAAAATACTTCAAACATCACCGTCACAGAACAGAGGAGTGCATGCTTGAGCAGGTGACTCTGACCCGTAACCGTCTGAGCGTGTGAAGGGTTAGTCGCATCATCCAGTGGTGTGTTGGAGTTGGCTCGCACCAGCTTGTGGAAGCAGATTGTTAAATATTCAGGAATTTTGTGAGCCTGTTGTTAAACTATTTGTGGTTGGAAATCGCCCATGGTGGGAGTATTTACACCCCTGCAATCGATGGATACTACAAATCAGGGCTTGTTTTCTTTTTCCTAAAGAGAACAGTTTTCCATACACAGCCCTCACGGTGTCTCCCTTCTTTTCTACTCCAGCCCACAGAAGACTTATCCCTTTTCTCCAGGTGGCAAGTCAAGTGGTTTGGGACTTACGGGGTAGGAGGTGTTAGGTTGGGAATGCCAGACCTCATCTTTCGCCCATCATTCTGCCTTCCCTTCCCGGGGTGCTGCACACACTCATAGCTCAGATCAGTTCTCATCCAGCATCCCCACTGGCCTCTGTAGCCCTTCTGTCACCCTTTTTCTGTATTCTTACTCAGCTTCCTCAAGAAAAATCTCTCCTGCCTCTTTTCATCCCTCTTGTGAGTCACACAACTTAGGAAAAGCCCTTAGTATTTTTGATGAGTCAGAGTTGGTGACGAATCTGTATTAGAGAAAAGGAGGACATTTTTTTCCCTTTAAAATATAAAATATAATTAGTTATTACAAGAACCTGTGCCCTCAACCACTTCTGAAGTCCTTTGAAGGATCTAGAAGTTTCCTTTAGAATCTCCAAAATCTCCCATCTATAGTTTCGTTTTTCTCTAAACATGCTTTTAAACTTTTTCTTACATTTTAACATTTTTCTTTACCTTTTTCTTACATTTCTTACATTTTGTTTCTATTCTTTTTTAAAAAAATAATTAGTATTGTGACAGGCATTTGTCCTGTACTCCTTATTGTAAATGAGCATTGTTTTAACTACATTGTTAAAGACTTACATGGGCTGGAATGGGAGCCTAACCATTGTATTTCAGATTGTTTTTAGTAGGAAAAAGATATTCTGAGAGTTCCAAGTATCAGAATAATAAATACACTTTGGCGTTACGATGCAATGAAATTGAAATTATACTGATAAACTTCTGTTTCTTATGTTTTGAAACTAGTTGAGCCCAGAGTTGTGTGCTAGTTTTAGTTCAGTCTGCTGAGGGGGGCTGAGGTTTACAAGGGAATCTTGCCTCCGGGGAGTGGGGTGAAGAGGGAAAATGGCCACAGGTGGGAGTCCGAGTACCATGTTCAAGTACAGAGTCACTTGAGAGGAAAGGGAGAGCCCAGCCACGTGAGTCAGGAGCCCTCCAGCAACAGGTTGCCAAGGCCTGCCCACCTTCCAGATCCCTGCGCCCCGAAACACAGCCCTGTTTCTCATAGATGCTGAACAAATGTGCAAAGACATAGATTCAGGAAGCTTGACAGCCAGCGTTCTCTTTGGGGGATGGAATTACAGTCGACCCTTGAGCAACACGGATTTTTTTTTAGATAAGTACAGGACAGTGCTATCAACGTATGTTCTCTTCCTTACGATTTTCTGAATGACATTTTCTTTTCTCTAGCTCGATTTATTGGAAGAATATGGTGTATAAAACATAGAACGCACAAAATATGTGTTAATTGGGTATTTATGCTATCAGTAAGAGGAACTCAACAGTTGGCTGTTTGAAGGGAAGTTCTGGAGGGATCCGAAGTTATACGAGTTATGTGTGGATTTGGGAGTGCACAGTGGTGGGGGGTGGTTGGCGTCCCTAACCCCTGTGCTGTTCGAGGGGCAACTGTAACAGTGATTCTTGGTCTCGACGGCACAGCATAGATGACCTGGTTTCTCGCCTGGTACTCACCAGCTGGGTGGTCATGAAAAACGGGGGTCTTCCCAAGCCTCATTTTCTTCATTTGTAAAATGAAGGTAAAAGTTGCATTTACCTTGTGTGTGGTGAGTCCCATGTAGTTCCTAACGTGGTAGCACTGAGGGCTAGCTGTTATCTTTGGCTCCTGGTATTAGTGGTAGTAGTAGTCTCACAATGATTAATGCTAGGTGCTATGCATGTTGGGCAAAAAAAGAAATGAAGTGACACCCTTTAAGAATCTTATCTTCAATGGACCAAATGGTCTTAAACTCTAGAAGCAATGTATCTGCTATCTTCGCTTGAGCCTGGGCTGTTTTAAGGATTTATAGGCTGGACTTCAGCTGTATCTGATTGGGTTCTGGAAACCTCGGCAGGGGTCTATTTAACGAGTCACAAAAAGACTATTTTCAGGGAGGAGAGACAGGGACATAAAGTAAGATCCCATGACAACAATCAGTGTCAGAACAAAGAGGCAAATCTCAGTGTGGTCTGGAGTCTGCCGCTCAGATACCAAGCACATAAACTCTCAAGAACGTTCCCAGAGAGCAGGAGGTGGTGCAGACTCGTATGGCAGGATCAGCTTCAAGATCATGTCCATGAAACAAGGGTGGCCGAGGGGTAACGGTTAAGCACAGGAGCTTAGAAATCGCACGGCCTGATCCCTGCCCGACGAGAGAGCTAAAGAAAAAAATTCTTGTTTCTCTAGTGACCTGGAGCTAATTGCTTAATGGAGGCTCTTCTCTGATGTGTAAAATGGTGGTAATCATACTTACGTTGCAGAGTTTGGCACAGTGCCTGCTGCACAACATTCCTACCCGCTAGGTGTCTTTATTGTGGCGGTGGTGGTCCTTGATACCACTGTCCTCGTCAGGCAGCCCTACTTTGGGATCCAGGTGAGCAAAGTAAGCAGGGGGGGGGTGAGAGACTGGCCCCTCTTCGGAGGAGAAGGCCCGCCGTGGCTCAGGTGGCAGATGCGGGACCATTTGAAGCTGGCCCAGGGGGTACCAGCCTCACCGAGTCAGAGAGCTCCTCGGCAGGTCTCACCACTGGGAGGTTTTTTTCTCTGTGTGGTTAATGTTACCAACTTGATATGCAGTTAAGTTGTCTGTTTGCATGTATTTTTCACCTTTTTACTTAAAAATTACAATGGGAAGATGTGCTTGTCACCTTGACCCATTTGTTAGCCGTCTCAGTGATTACACACCATCAAATAGAAGGATAACTGACATGAAGTGCCTCCCGTCGGGATACAACATGAAGGATTCAGTATCACATTTTAGGTCAAAATGTCCAAAGGGAAACCAATTAAGCTGGTACATCTACCTCCCAGTTTAGAGTACAGGATACCTCAGACATATTGCGGGTCAGGTTCCAGACCATTGCAAAAAGGTGAATATTGCAATAAGGCAAGTCAAATGAATGTTTTGGCTTCCCAGTGCACATAAAAGTTGTTTCCACTATACTGTAGTCCATTAGGTGTGCAATAGTATTATGTCTAAAAAACAATGTACATACCTTAATCTAAAAATAGTTTCTTGCTAAAACATGCTAACCATCATCTGAGCTTTTAGCGAGTCACAATCACTGGTCACAGATCAGTATAACAAATATAATAATAATGAAAATATTTGAAATGCTATGAGAATGACCAAAATGTAACACAGAGACATGAAGTGAGCAAATGCTGTTGGAAAAAATGGCGCTGATAGACTTTCTTGATGTAGGGTTGCCACAAACCTTCCATTTGTAAAATATGAAGTATCTGCAAAGCACAAAAGTGAAGTGCAATAAAATGAGGTGTGCCTGTAAATACAGAGGCTAGAGAAACTGGTTAATTGATACGATGAAATAATCAGAAAAACCAAGAACGTGGATCATTCTACAAGAAATAGGCCTAGACCCTCCCCAAGTCAATGTCATGAAGAAAAAACACCAGGAAGGTCACTTTTCTATCCTTGCTACTCAGTGTGGCCCCACAGCTCTCACAAAGGCACTGTGCCCATGGATGGGTGCCATATTGTTTTTGTTGAGGGGACGGATACAAGGAGGGATATCTTATTTGGCCACCTTGCTGATGTCACTTCCTCATTATACTTTTATTTTAATTTTTCTGTGTGCTTGGAATTTTTCAAAGTGAAAAGATGAAGGAACAAGAACACTTAGAATTAAATCTGAATGGAAATGCCACATACAAATAAGCGTTTTTTTCAGTCATAGAAACAATTTTCCTAAACATGCCCCCTAAGTCCATTGTTAAGTTTAGACATTCACTGAAGACACCAGAGATTAAGTTTATTTCATTGGATTATCTTGGAGTGTCCCCAGGGAGATGCGTTTAAGGTGGGAAGATGGAAATCATAGGAGAAGTAAGACGAGAGGTTTAACTTGCTTGCAGGGAGCCCGTTGGATAGTAAAGGAAGGGAGAGGAGCTTAGGGAAAAAATATATAAAAATACATTTCATCCTGTCTGCTCCTGGGATGGGGAGCCTTCCAGGGAAATCTCACTCCCACTGCCCCAACACACCCCACACTAATTTCAGCTGTTGCTTCATAATCTGGGCAGATCAGCACAGCCCCCTGCCAGTGGCTGTGCCTGGAAGAGTAAAGATAATTCTCTTTCTTCTCTCAGCAGCCTCAAGCTTTTTTCTTCTTTCTTCTTTCCTCTACGTGTTCTTTAAACGCAGTCCTGTAACCACTGTGTTCAAAGCAGAAAGAGTGATCTGGAAGGCTTATAGATCCCCTTGTAGTTCTGAGACCCTACAATAGGGGGAATCATTGGATTATTTCATCACTGTGAGAAAGAATAATGAAGAAACTTAGAAAATGACTTGTGTCTCACTGATAGGACTCACTTGGAAACTCCCACTTTGCTGGGAGGAAATTTGTAATGGGGAGCTATGTGAGCCAGGATGGGCCAGAGCAGTGGTCCTCAAATGCCAGCCTGCAGCACCATCCCCTGGAAGGATTGTTCAGGCCCAGATGGCTGGGTCCCACCTCCAGGGTGTCTGATTTAGTAGGGCTGGGTGGTGCCTGAGACTAACAGTTTCCCAGATGATGCCGCTGCTGCTTGGGTGACACACTTTGAGAACCATGAGGCTGTGGCAATTAACAACTCCAACACGTCAGTGACTAAACATGATAAAATTATATTTCTTGGGCAAGCTAAGTCCCCTGCAGGCCCTGGCAACCCTCCAAGACCATTATTCTCCATAAGGTGACTCAGCTCTCCCGTGGCCACACCCCCCCACAGCATGTGGCCTCCTTACTCAGGGAGGTGCTCACCCCAACAATCATATACCTTGGTCCAGGAGTGACTTCCTCACTCTCACAGTCCATTGGCCAGGACTAGTCACATGGTCTGTCCAGAGGGTGGGGAAGTATCATCCTCCTGTGCCTGGTTGGGGAGGAGATCTAAATGTGGACAGGCATTAGAAGTCTCTTCCCCAAGAACAGGGAACTTTGAACTTAGGGAATAAAAGTGGATGTAACAACAAAGGCGTGGGAATGGAAAGTTGCAAAAATTGGTGAAAGGCATGAAGATTCTCTCCTGAAAGGTTAACGTTGAGATGGTTGACATTCGTCATGTGCAACTTTTAAATATGGGATCAATCTGGGCCAAGAAAATCAATACAGATATGTAGAGAAAGGAACTAAAATTCTCTTTCCTAAATGTTCCTGCCTTTGCCCACAAAATGGAAACTTCTATCTCAGAAGAAAGTCCTTATTTTCACTTCTTACTTGCTCATGCCTCTGAAAGGAAAAGGGACTTCTCTGGTCAGTGAAATTGGGGGGAAAATGGGTGATTGCACGTGTTCAGACCCAACCAAAGTACACTCTACTTTAAGCCACATGAACAAATTAGGGGGGGGATTATTCGCTTTAGGAAGATGATTTACCAATGAATTCCTATCAATATTGCAGTTTTCAAAAGTGTACTTAAACTGATACGACATTTTTAAACATTTTTGTAAATATGTTTCAGGAATAGTTATAACTTGAAGAAAAACCTAGTTGTAACAAATATTTTGCCTGAGAGGCATGAGAAATGCCATTTATCAGCAGAGTGCACCATGATAATTTGGTGAAGTGGGAACTGTTGTAATGTTTCAATCCACACATATCTACAAACAATGAAAGGCCTAAAACAACTGTTGCTCCCCCCTGCTGCTGTGAGGCCCACAGTTTCACACACAAAAAGGCTGGACATGCAAAAAGGAGGTATTTATCTACTTTTTACAGAGAGGTGGGGATGGGGAGTAGACTCCCTGCAGTGGAGTGGAGAGAATGGGCTGGTGCATCTGAGGTTGGGACCAGATCAGCGTCCCCTTTGGGTGGCCTCAGCTAACTTACAAGATGTTCCGCGGCAGGCTTCAGGGAGAACAGGACTTGAAGCAGAGATCCCGTCCAATTAAATGCAGTAGCTCTGATGAAATGTGAGATGCTATAATCTCATTTTGGGAATTCCTAAAAAGTCACAAGGAATGGGCATGGTTTGTGTTATTATCATGACTTTAAAGTCATGGCACAGAGCCAGTGTTCAGGATTAAACTCAACAGCATTAAAGTACCCTTAGAGCAACATGAAAATATGCTAGCGATGTCTGCAGAGGGCCAAATAAACACAGAAGCCAATGAAGTAATAAGGGAAGTTCGCTAACTCCAGTGGAGGCGGGGTTGCAGACTTCCTTCTTCTCTAATAATTAGAAATAAAGAGTAAGAGGTAACTGGAATGAAGGTTCTACATTAAAACCCCTCTAAAGGGGGTCCCCTGTTGTCATAGGGACCACAGAAAGGGTCAAGGTGCTCGTTTTCCTTCTGACTCTTGCTCCTACACGACCTTGGCTTATTTGAGGTATCTGCCATGTGGTTGTCATGAGGTTTTGACCCAGGAACTTTGACTCCCTTGAGGTAGAAAATCTCTTCTCTTCTTGAATAAGTGACTTTTCACATCTGGGAATGTTTCGAATTAAATATGGAAATGATGAAATAAATCAAACCCATAGCAGTGATACTTTCATGTTAAGTTTAGGAATAATCTTGTGTATGTTTCTTATTTAAGTGATTTAAATGTTTACAAAATTCACGATGCCAATTTAAGATGTGAAATTGATTTTAGGCTTGTGCTTTTAAGTTGAAAAGTGTAAAAAAATTTGCTCATTAACAGTATTAGCACAGATTCACTATAAATTATTTTTTTAAGATTTTATTTATTTATTTTGAGAGGAGAGAGCTTGAGCAGGGGGAGGGGTAGAGGGAGAGAGAGAATCTCAAGCAGACTGCGCTGAGCTCAGTCTCATGACCCTGAGATCATAACCTGAGACAAAATCAAGAGTTGGATGCTTAATCGACTGAGCCACCCAGCTGCCCCAGCACAGATTCACTATAAAACAATAGGGAGTTCCCTCAAAAAATTAAAAGTAGAATTACCATATGATCCAGTAATTCCACTACTGGGTAGTTACCCAAAGAAAACAAAAACACTAATTCAAAAAGATACATGCACCCCTTTGTTTATTGCAGCATTATTCATAATAGCAAAGATATGGAAGCAAGCTAGTGTCCATCAATAGAAGAATGGATAAAAAAGATGTGTATACACAATGGAATATTACTCAGCCATAAAAAAGAATGAGATCTTACCATTTGCAACAAAAGGGATGGACCTAGAGGGTATAATGCTAAGTGAAAAAAATCAGTCAGAGAAAGACAAATTCCGTATGATTCCACTCATATATGGAATTTAAGAAACAAAACAAACAAATAAGCAAAGAAGAAAAGAGACAAAAAAAAACCCCCAGATTCTTGAGGTGCCTGGGTAGCTCCGTCAGTTAAGCATCTGACCCTTGGTTTTGGCTCAGGTCATGATCTCATGGTCATGAAATCGAACCCCACATCGGGCTCCAACTCAGTGCAGAGCCTGCTTGAGATTCTCTCTCCATCTCTCTCTGCCTCTCCCACTCGTGCTTCTCTCCCTTTCACTCTCAAATGAATAAATAAATCTTAAGATAGAAAAACAAAAACCCAGACTCTTAACTACAGAGAACAAACTGGTGGTTGCCAGAGGGGAGGTGGGTGGGGGATGGGTGAAATAGATAAAGGGCATTAAGAACACACTTAATCCTGATGAGCACTGAGAAATGTAGAGAATTGTTGAATCACTGTATTGTACACCTAAAACTAATATAACACTATATGTTAATTATACTGTAATAAAAATGTTCTAAAAATTATCTATACACTAAAAAAGAACAAATTCACTATATTTATAATTTTATTCCATTTAGAAAAGATGCTTAAATATATGAGAACATTTGACTTAATTGGTTGTCAACTTGCCAGGTCAATTATTCGAAGGGCTAAAACAGAAAATCAAATATGATAAGACTATCCAAAGAGTTTAAAATGTTTAAGAGATTTTAACAAAATGCTCCTTGTTTTTTTTAAAGATTTATTTATTTACTGGAGAGAGCGAGAATGAGAGAGAGTACATGAGAGGGGGAGGGTCAGAAGGAGAAGCAGGCTCCTCGCTGAGCAGGGAGCCCGATGCGGGACTCGGTCCCGGGACTCCAGGATCATGACCTGAGCCGAAGGCAGTTGCTCAACCAATTGAGCCACCCAGGCGCCCCCAAAATGCTCCTTGTAAATGAGACTGATGGCTTAAGGGAGTTTAGCTTATTCAACTTGAACTAATCAAACATTAATCAAAACCTTTCTTCCCAAACGTGATTAGTTTGTTTTATTTACACTTGCTAGATCTATAAATATAATAATAAAATGTGTATTTAACTTTGAGTGTTTGGGGCAGAAACCCCCAACTAGAGTGGCTTAAATAAAGAGGGGTTATTGTTCTCTCATAATGACAAGTTTGGATGCATTTTCATCAGTTCAATGAAATCTCGGTGGTCCTCCAGGTTTTCTTCATGGCCATGCAATGCTGTCATAGTTTTACCCATCACAATCCAGCACAGTGCTTGAAACATAATAGACACTCAGTAGATATTGATGAAACAGAATTTATGCAATATATATATCATAAATAAATATATATATCATTTATATATGATAGAAACTATGTATCATGCAATTTTAGAGTGTGAGATCCGAACAGGACCTGGGAATCTGTGTTTTTAACAAGTTCTCCAGGTGATTCCGCTGACCAGATGAGTCAGGTAAACATGGAGAGCATTCTCTCATGGGCTCATCTATCTCAGGGCTGTAAGTCCTTGCCATCTGCCAGAGCCTCCCAGTCTACACCTCCAGCCGTGACCTCTCCCCTAAACGCTTACCACCAACTGGTTTCTACACACCTCTCCTTAGGTGTCTATTAGGCACCTCAACGTTTACACCCTCCAAGTAGCACTTACGCAATCTTATCACCGCTTGCCTGGGCCCTCAGTTTATCTCCTTTGGGTGGAGCCCCAAATCTAGGAAGCATCCTAAATTCCCATCATTCTCTTATCCCCTACATCCAAATCCATCAGCACGACTTGCAGACAGTACCTCTGAACAGTGCCCTTGGGAAGGGAACAGCGAGAACCAGTGTAAACACAAAGCTCACACTGCCTGTTGCCATGAATAATAAATCTGTGGTCTGACCCAGATGTCTCGTGTCTTCTGCCAGCACCCACAAAGCTGGCAGGCTCCCTTGTTTGTAGGGAAATTGGCGTTATTCATTCCCATGCATTTAAAAATATACCTTTGCCACTTAATAATATATAATATTATTTTGTATACTTTAACTTTGCATAGATGGCATATTTTACATATTTTCCTGCAACCCGCTTCTTCAGGCCAGTGTTGTTTGTGAGATAGCCACATTGTTCATTTTCACAGCTACACACGATTGTGGATACATCACACATTATTCATTCTCCTGTGAGTTGGCATTTAAATTCTTTCACGTTCATTCTTTCTGGTTGTGCAAATGTTTAAGAATTTCCCTAAGGTATATACCTAGGCGTAGAATTGGTGGGTCAAAGGGCATTCATATTTCAACTAGATATTATAAATTGTTCCCCTAAGGGCCCCCCCTCCCCCCTGCCCACTGCCAGGGTTTTAAGCTCATTTATTGACGATCTCCATGTCCAGACTAAATTCTAAGTCATCTTATCAATCATGTCCACCTCTATGTTCTCAGTGCCTAGAACAGAGGCTGCTACATGAATATTTGTTGAACTGTTGAAGGAATGGGGACCCAGAGGAGAGCAGTGACCTTCCCAGAATTACAAAATTATCTTAGTGACAAAGCCAGGATTTGAGCCCAGGCTGCTGACTCCATAAAGCCTGACTAAGAGGAAGCAGTTATTGTTAATACACTCCCCTGAGCCATGGGTCTAAAGGTCTTGTCCCCAGGAAGACAGGAAGAAAGTCTGGAATGAGGTCACACTGATTAACCCATGGGACTTCCCACTGTGCCTGAGCCGGTGTGAGCCAGACACACACTCCCTGTGCAGGTGGGAGTTATAGTTTCCCAAGAGTCTTCAAAAGGTGAGGCTCTGAGCCCAAGTGTGCAGGAACAGAGCTGCTAGGAAATGGGGCTGCTGCCGTGGCAGGCGGACCCCCACAGAGGAGGGGGAGCAGGGGAGAGTGGGCCACTTCGAAGGCAGAGGGAATGCTGATCCAACAGAGGCTCCTAGGTCAAGCCCTGAGATTGAATCAACCTTTACATGGTCAAGAGGGAATGCAGAGGAACCTTCCCCCCAGGTCCCTGCATGTCCTTGGTGAGGACAGCTCGTAAGAGCACAGCCTTGGAAGCTGTTAGTTTGAGGTCATTAAGTTTGTGTTTATTCTGGCCTTTCTTTCTAGTTGATTTGCATTTGCTTTTCATCCCACACAGTCTTGGATCCAGCCTGGAATGTATCAATCACTTAGTAAGCAAGCAAACAGCAGGGCCACCAAAGGGAGGGAAAAGAAAACCCCCAAAGTGAGGTTAAGAAAGGGCGATTGGAGAAAGGGGAGAGGGGGAGGAACAGGCAGGATGGGGGTGCAAAGAGGAGGGGGCTGTGAGTCACCAAGGTAGTGAGTGTCTCCCAGTTCCCCAAGACCAGCTGCGCCAGACTCGATACTTGAAGGGGGAGAGAGAGACAGAGACAGAGAGACAGAGCAGGCTGGACTAAGCTTGTGTACAGAGCATGTGTGAAAGAGAACAAGCCCAAGAATCCAGCACCAGGGTGTCCGACCATAACTCAGGTGGCCTGCTTCCCCCCATGGGGTCCCGCTTACTCACCCCCCATGGTTGCCCTCCCTGTTCGGACCCAGAATACCTTTCCATTCTTTTCAGGCTTCCTGTCGCTTGGATGAGGAAGTCACCTCAGATTCTCCAGTCAGACTTCACTAGGGAAGACAAGGCTGGGCCCATCTCTCTCTTTTGAGCATCCGAAGTGTCCCTTCCTGTGGTCCTTGCCCTCCTCTTCCTCTGGTCAATCCCTCTACTCGACTCCTGGCTCTCGGAGAGCAGGGGCCAAGTCTGACTCAGCCCAGCCCCGTGTTCTCTCCACCCCTCGCCCCCCGGCCTGGCCCATGGCCGGTGTCTGGTACGTGCTGGCCGATGGGACTCACACTACAGAGAATCCCTGCAATCTGATGCTCTCACTAGATGGTTGGGTGATGGCACCAAAGTCTTTTCTGCATTTTCGGTGGGAAATCTTGGAAAAAAAGAAGAGCCCAAATCTCTCAGATTTAGTGGCTAGAAAAACTACACCAAAACCCACACAGTCATGGGCAGAGTGGGGGCATGTGTTTGGAGTGGGGGGGGTGGCAAGGTGGGATTAAACTAAGCTCAACGTCCTCACTCCTTGGCTCTCTGAGTTCAAAGTTTAATTTCTGGTCACAAACCAGGAGCACTGGGCTGACTAAACAGCATGTTTCTGTCAATTTTTGGACTGAAAAAGGAACTGAAAATCTCTCTCTAAGCCCACTCTCTGCCCTTGGAAGGGATGGATGGCCCCCATGTTGCTGTGTTCTAAGAAAGGTATGACGGGGTGTATTAGACAGGCCCGGCCAGGCAAACAGATACCATTCTGGGTATTTCCATCAAGGGGATTTAAGACAAGAAATTGGTTGCACAGGTGATGGGAATACTGGAAAGCCAAAGGAGACAGTGAGGCAACGGTTGATGGGTCTTACCCTCCTCTCTCTCCTCCCCTCCCCACAGGGCCCGGTGGGAGGTGGGGGATGGGGCCTCAGCAGGGGACCACCTGGAGGAAGCTGGGAACATGGATGGCAGGCCAGGTAAGTGCGGCCAGAGAAGAGTACTCTGACTTCGTGCTTCCTCCCGCCCTCCGAGCTCCCACCCATGCTTCCAATCAGCTGAGCGTTTCTCCCTCCTTCTCTTCTTCCCTTCTTCCTTCCTTTCCTATTTTTAAGACTCCCCCAACAGGTTTTTTTTTTTTAAAAAGAGGGGAAACTTTTCTGGAGATCTCTAGATACATCTAGAAAAGAAAATAGCACATTGAAAAGTAAAAAGTAAAAACTAGAGTGGAGGGGCGCCTGGGTGGCTCAGTTGGGTAAGCGACAGCCTTCGGCTCAGGTCATGATCCTGGAGTCCCGGGATCGAGTCCCGCATCGGGCTCCCTGCTCGGCAGGGAGCCTGCTTCTCCCTCTGACCCTCCCCCCTCTCATGTGCTCTCTGTCTCTGTCATTCTCTCTGTCTCAAATAAATAAATAAAATCTTTAAAAAAAAACAAAAAACAAAAAACTAGAGTGGCCCCTGGTAGCCATGATTGCAGTGAGGACCTGAGGCCTTTCTCTTCCTGACCTCCAAGCACCCACGGAACCCGCAGGGGGAGCACTGGACGTCTCGCCTGAGGGACAGCAGGCCTGGGGTGGGCAGGCCGCGGGGCCGGGTGCAGGCAACCTCAGTCCAGGCTCCAGCTCCACTTCCTAATCGGGTGCTCCTGGGCAAGTGGCCACCTGGTCATGGAGTGCTCCCATTTGTGGGAAGCGGGAAACGATCCAGTAGTCCTTCCCTTATAGGGTGACTGTAAGGACTATGGCGTTTACACACCTAAGGGCCTTAGGACAGTGCCTGGCAACCAATACGAGAGCTCTAATCCCAGGAAGATTCCTAAATGGTCCTGTGGGCCTCAAGTGTCCCCTGGCGAGCTCCGGAAAATAGAAAGCTGCAGCAATCCTCCTCCTATGGAAATATTTGGACTTGGAGGTCGGGTATCGCCCATTTTCGGCCCGTCATCTAACGGACAGTATTTCCACCAGCGCACGCCGAGTGCTGCCTTGGCATCCTGCCAAATGTCAACTGGTGAGGACCCAATTAAACTAGCAGCAGGAAGGAGGAGAGACAAAATAAGCCCTTCTTTTGTCTCACGATGCCATTTCAAAGCCTGCCGGGCTCAGCTGCCGCCCCAGCGCAAATCAGGGTCAATGCGCTGCACCTGTGGAATGAGGGCCCTGGGCTTGCAATGCGCCCCCACCCCCCAGCCCCAGGCCGGAGGGCCGGGAGTCCCAGGCACCGCTGTAGGGGCGGAGCCGTATACCTCCCCACCCCCACCCCTGCACCATTTGGCTGGCAGGCCGGGCCTGTTCATCCAAAGCCTGTGCCTCTGTGAACTGGTTTCTTGAATCAGCTGCTTTCCTAGTTTCTGTATGCTCTTGCTTCTTTATCTTGTAAAGTTATAGTATGATTTCTGAAAAAAAAAAAAAAAAGAATTGGGCTAGAGATCCCAGAAGTTTATACGCCTTATCCTCAACATATTAACCACTGAAACAAGAAAGGACTCTATCAAACACAAGAGACCTCCCAAGTATCGAGGATCCAGTTCACAAAATGGAAATGGAGAAACGCGTGAAACTTTTATCACAAACTCTTTGTGTACCTAGAAGCTAGGGACTTCTGATTTTCAATTAGGTGTTTAAATGTAATTAAATTAACACTTCTGCAATTCCCTTAATTAAGGTCGAAGGAAATGAAGTGACTGAACTTAGGCCAGTTTCCATCCATGCATGATTTTTTTTTCCATGCTGAAAGTAAAACTCAGAATTTCCTAGCTTAGAGGCAGAAACTAAACCAGAGCCAGCATGAACTCTGTCAGTGACCTGTAACGAGAAAATGGTGTGGGGGAGAAGCTGGAGAGAAAATAAAGCTTAAAAGAGGCAGGTGTCCACTAATCAAGACTAACAGGGGACATGAAAATCAAAGCTAATAGATGGTGGCTTTAATTCTTCAAGACATCATGTCCAAACCCTGGTTTTCATGGCCAAGTCTGTGCTCAATACAACATGAGTATTTGCTAAATGTGGGGACCCCTCTTACTTACTGTTTTAATAGGTGTACTTTCCATGAAGATTTAAGACTGCTAACACTATCAAAACCCATTTTTTAAACAAAAACAAACAGAAAAAAATAGAAGAGTTAAAGACAATAAGGAAGACAACTTCTAAGGAGATATTGTCCTCTTTCAGCATTCTAGGGTGCAAATACATAGAGTTTAAGATGACGACATTGCACTGTTATCTCAGCATAAGAACCCTTGAAAATAGTCTGAATGTGGAAAGGCTTTTCTAAAGACTACTTCTGAGTTTTCTCTCTATCAGGAAAAACTGCAATCTGAGTCAATTTTAATATGACACGTGGTATATCAGTCATGGGAGAAGCTATTGATCATGGCCATTGAGATAAATGGCCCACTTCGAGATGATGAATTATACTGAAGGATTAAAACAACTCCAAGCCTCACATACAAATAGATATGATTTAAAATGCCATTTTTCCTTTTTATAAGCCATATTTCTATGATTGATCATAAAAAGCAAAGTGTAATATGTGCTAGCCAGTTACGAGGAGATCTATCCTTTTCAAAGCCGAGGTCAGAAAGGACAGATTCTGACAGCTCGCTGATGTTCTTCTACATAACAAATCATGTGCACGGTTCACTAGTTCTAATCTGTAATTATTCGTTTGTAAAATGAAGCCTTATGATGAGGATTCTTTATCATAACTGACAATTAAGAAGCAAATACAGACAAAAACTGCAGAGCCAACATGGGTCAGCCAGGATCCTTTGATTACAGAAAATCTGCCCTCTCAAGAACAGATGCTGTCAGCTATTTTGAGTGATCAAAAGCCTCCTACACCAAGAGACAGAAAACAACCACTGGGTTCTTCCTCTTTGGGTGAGTAACACCAGCCATGTCTACTCCTACTGTTCATTGTAAGACTCAAATACCATCCTTTATATCTTGAAGCTATAAAGCACCATTTATATATTAGATGTGATAGTCACAGTAGGGACAGAAATACTGGAGATTCAATGCAAACTATTCTTACTCCAAAAGAGAACCCAAAGTATGTTCCTATAAAATGGAATCAGTGTGTCATCGCCCTCTGTTGTGAAGGACAGCAAGTGAAGGACAGCCACTTTAAAGCAGAACCAAAATAATTCCATCAAATCTGAAAATCAAAAGACAGCTTTTTCTAATGATCTGCAGCTTCAAAACACAATAGACCCAACCATTGGCTTTTTGGGGGAAAATAGAAACAATCATATAAAATGCATCTTAAACACTCAACAACTGCATAGTTATATATTTACTAACATTAATTCAATAATTAATAATATATTAAAAGAGTACTTTTCAAAAATCAATTTATAATGTCCTAGTCCAAATTGGCTTGATCACGGGACCCAAACTGCTAAGTGAGTTTGCTCCAAATAAAAATTGCTGGATTAGAAAACCAGAAGGCTGGGGTGCCTGGGTGGCTCAGTCGGTTGGGTGACCAACTCTTGATTTTGGCCTGGGTAATGATCTCAGAGTCATGAAATCGAGCCCTACGTCCAGCTCCTTGCTGAGCATGGAGCCTGCTTGGGATTCTCTCTCTCCCTCTGGCCCCACCTCCACAACCCCCTACCCCTGCTCGCATTCTCGTGTGCTCGTTCTCTCAAAAAAAAAAAAAAAAAAATCAGAAGGCTGACTTTCATCATCTAATAGTCTAGAGATAGAAAATAAAACCGTTAATGTCTTCACAATTAGTTTTGAATTTCAACGCACCACTTTCAGCAGCAAGCAGGTAATTTCTTCATAGACCATCTAAAGGTAAAAATATGAAGTGTGTAGAGTTTCTATCAAATACAGAAATGACTTGTTTGACAGATGTTTGGATTTATAAAAATCTCAACCCTCTGGTTCATAAGTTCCAACCCAGAAGAGAACATTTTTTTCCCTCAGAGCCTTAAACAGCTGTTGCAAAAACCATTCTAAAGATCCAGAACAATCCACAACAAAGGCCCTCAGATCTTTACCCGAAGTCTATTTATTTTATAAACATGTCTACAAAGCAGAGTTATTTCACTTCTGGCATACAGTAAATTAAATTGCAACTTGGAAGGTGAGAGAAGGTGAGGAAAACAGGAAGAAGCAACGTGAAGAAAGACACGATGGTCCGCTCAACAACAGACAGACAGCTATAAACCTAGATGCACTCACAGATACCAGGCTGGGGACAGTTAATTCTCTAGTGTACTTGCAACTTTAATAGTGTTTAGGAGCATCACTGTGTTACAGCATATAACTTCTAGATGACTATTAAAACAATGGAAGGCAAAGGAGGATATACTGAAACAAATTTTTATTTTTTCTGTGGAAAATTTGGAACATATATGAAGAATATGAAAAAAAATCCCTTGCAATCTTATAACTTAGAAATACTCATTGTCAGCCATTTGTTTTATTTCCTTCTAGTTGTCAACATGGGCAGTGAATTTGCATAGCACTAAGATTTTTTATTAGCTCATTTCCTAATGGCTTGGCCTAGCTTTTTATAGAGAAGCTTATTGTTAGAGCCTCTGAGAGGAATCCACAGAGCCAAAGGGAATCTGGATAAGCCAAAGTCCCCTCCCGTTGTAAGCCAAACTGGTCTTCTAGGAGAAACTATGAAGAATGTTGGAGTCACTCTGAAGTGATTTTTAAATTACTTTTTTACTGATATATGTTAAATGTGTTGTGATACAATGTGAAATCTGAGGACAATTTTGTTGGTCTTTGACTAATTCGCTGTCATGAACTACACAAGTAGCGTCCTCCGCTGGGTAGCGTCTGTTCCCTCATGCAATTACCAGGACGCAGTTAAAATACCTGTTCCCTTGTTTGTCCCTCTGTTAGGTGGGACTTTCATTGTTCAAAAAGAATGGTGGCTTCAGCAGTTTCTCGTGTATCAAAATGTCCACACATCCGTGGATTTGCTTTTTGAAATACTGGTTTTGCAACTAGTATTCCCACTCAGTCAGTTAAGTGTTTGCCTTCAGCTCAGGTCATGATCCCAGGGTCCTGGGATTGAGCCCAGCTTCCGTCTCCCTGCTCAGTGGGAAGTCTGCTTTTCCCTCTCCCTCTGCCCTGCCCACGCCCTCCCCGCTCATGCTCTCTCTCTCTCACTCTTCTCTTTCTCTCTCTCTTTCAAATAAATAAATAATCTTTTTAAAAAATGCCAGCAAGTATAGAGAACATAAAAACACACATGAGGGGCACCTGGGTAGCTCAGTTAATCGTCAGACTCTTGATCTCAGCTCAGACCTTGATCTGAGGGTCTTGAATTCAAGCCCTGCATTGGCCTCCATGCTGGGCATGGAGCTTACTTAAAACAACAACAACAAAAAACAACAACAAAAAAACCACACACATGAATCCAACATTTGAATTAGTGAATATATTTACCTTTTGTAATCTTGCAGGCCTTTTTTTTTTTTGAAATAAAAGAAGCAAAGCATTAGAAATGAATATGTAAGACCTCCCCAGTCTCTTCTAGGTCTCAAGCTGTTCCGGCCTTTCTCCCAGGCATCCACTCCCGGGGCTTCATTTTTGAAAGACAGGTATCAGCCACCAGCAGAAATCTGCATACCTTATAGGTTTGCTCTAAGGATGGGATGAGGTAGTATATATAAAATGTTAGCACACATCCTAAGCACATAGAAAAGACTGAAAAAATACCAGGTACTACTATGAGAACTAGGAAGATAAAGGAGGATGTTCTAGAAAGTGAACTAACTGTTAGCTACGCAGAATGTGTCAATGCCCAGCTTTTCATTTTTTCTTTGACCATGGCTTAACATAGCTCAACGGTGGGATTTTAGCAAGAGGCAGGGGGTGTCTCATGTGATTGGGGAGTGGTCCTATCAGCTAAGCTCTAAACCAGCATTGAAAGGGAGATTCAGCCCATTTCCATTCCACAGACACATATTGAGTGACTAGTACTTACAAGAACAAGGCGAGTCCCATCAGAGAGACAGACAAGTGAACAGGTATTTTAACTGCATCCTGGTGCTGCATGAGAGAACAAATACTATGCAGGAAGAGGACGCTTTCTGTCTGGTGCCTAACAATGAGGTAGCCAAAGACCAACAAAAAATGCCTTTCTAATTCATGATGAACATAAAGCTGAGAGAGGTTGTGTAGTGGAAACAAATTCATGAATCCAAAAGATTCTAGTAAGCTGGATATAGACTAAAATTTAAAAGATGAGATTTTATAGGGATGGATATAAAGTCCCACAAATTGTAAAAACCAACTGCCCCCAAACAGCCAGGCAACAGCAGGTCATTGACAACAGTCTCCGGGATGTTAGCTGGTTGGTGCAAACACAATTTGAGCTAATATATTACATAGTTGCAAAAAGTCATGTAGTCTTAGACTACATTATTAGAGGGAGCCCAGTATTATAGCCAAATAATGCTCTCATTCTATTCCCCACTCCCCGGAGCACATCTCGCTCACATTTGAGTGATACATGTTTAGGGAATATTGACACATTTTAATATGTAGAGGAAAGAAGATGGTAAAGGAATGGAATCCACGAATCTATAGAAAAGGTAAAGGTTTAAGATAGCTAGCTTAGTGGGGATATATATTGAGGGCAGGAATATAGTAGATGGCTTGACATAGTTTAAGATTTTTTCACGTGGGGGCTGCCTGGGTGGCTCAGTCAGTGACACATCCGATTCCTGGTTTCGGCTCAGGCAATGATCTCAGGATCGCGAGATTAAGCCCCACATCGGGCTCCACACTCAGCATGGAATCTGCTTGAGATTCTCTCTCTCCCTCTCCCTCTGCCCCTCCCTCCACTTGCTCTCTCTCTCTCTCAATCTCTCAAACAAATGAATAAATAAATAAATAGAATCTTCAAAAAAAAAAAAGGATTTTTCACGTGGTCTCAAACTTTACAGGAAGTTATAAGATGACAAACTTTACATGTAAGGAAGACCATCATAGAAATTATAAATGAAATGGTAAGGCTTCTGAAGAAAACAGTTCCCTGTTATTGGATGAATTGGATGAAATAAACTGTCAGATACATTGTAGAGAACTTTCTTGCATCAGGTAGAGAAATCTCCGTTCTGACTCCGACACTCTAGAAGTACCCTGGTCGTCGAATATAAATGTAAACAAGCCATATGATTATTCGCCTCTGGGTTAGGTATGGTCAAAGCACATAGCTGACTTTACTATATCCAGGTCTTTTCTATGCCCAAAGATCATGCATTTTTTTCCCAGTCTTTATTTGCCTAAATATAGGCTCTTAAAAATCGGTGACTACTTCACACCCACTAAAATGGCTATAATAATATAATAATGACAACAACAACAACGGTAAATTTTTTTAAACAGAAAATACCAAGTGCTGGTGAGGATATAGAGAAATTAGAACCCTCATATATTGCTGGTGGGAATGTAATGCCACCTTGAAAAACAGCTGGGTAGTTCTTCGAAGAGTTAGACATACAATTACCATATGACCCATCAATTCCCCTCCTAGATATAGACCCAAGAACACTGAAGACATACGTTTATACAAGAAGTGTGCATTAATATTCAAAGCAGGACTATTTGTGATAGCCAAAAAGTAGAAACAACCCAAGTGCCCATCAACTACCGAACACATAAATAAAGTGAAATACAGCTAGACAATGGAATATCATTCAGCCACAAAAAGGAATAAAGTACTGTAATGCTACAGATAGATGAACTTGGAATACATGCTCAGTGAGAGAAGCCAGACACCAAAGGCCACACACATGCCATTTATATGAACTATCTAGGATAGGCAAATCCATAGAGAAAGAAAGGAGATTATTGGTTGCCAGAGACTGGAGAGGGGAGGGGAGATACGAAATGATTGCCGTGGGAAAGGGGTTTCTCTGGGGGGTAATGAAAACGTTCTAAAATTAGTTTCAGGTGATGATGGTACAACATTGTGACTGGTCTGAAAAACACTGAACTATACACTTTCAAATGGTGAATTTTATGTTATGTGAATTATATCTCAATAAAAAATACCAATAAAAAATAATATCGACTATTTGGAATGTTCTAGTTTCAAACATAGAATATGTTTTTAGAATTCTGAAACATTTCTATTTTTCCCACTTTTCCAAAGGACATGGAGGCTTTTGCCCCAGCTTTGCTTCCTTCCTGGCTCAGCTAGTTTACCATTGCATACATTTATATATTTTTCTAGATCCACATGAAATGCACTGTCATTTCAAAACAACTTGTAAAATAAACTATGAAGATTGTTTTCTAACTTTTCTTTCCTGAATTTCTTTTGACTCTCTCACCATGGTGGGCACTGACCCCACACTCAAACAGAGAGTAGAAGACCAAGCACAGAACTGCATTTATGTGGGGAAATTTGTGGGCTGGGGACTGTCAGAACAGGACAGGGAGGAAGGGATTCCAGGTAAAGTAAGAGAGAGCCAAAAGTTTGGTGTGCTAGGCTTCACATTTAGAGCTAAAATTAGTGGAGATCATCAAATTTCAGAGCAAAGAATTGGGAGGTCAATGTTGTTCCTTCATGAAGAGCATCAACCTTTGGTTATTTGAAGGCTGTCTACTGAGTTTTGGAATTCCTCTTCTATATGTTTATTCGTTGCTACTAATACTATCTCTAACTCCTAGCACCTTAAAAACAGCAGGAAAGAGAAGTCTGTAACTCCTCTCTTCCACACTTAAGCGTCTGGAGGGCAGTGACTGAATCCGGACAGAGCCGGCTGGTGTATTGAAGACACTGTGATACACACATGGTGCACATTTTGGCAGTGAGTGGATGCTTTTACATGATGAAATCACGGGGGTGAAATCAGCCATTTGTGTGAAGTTCATGAGCTTTCACTCCATTGGCTTCAGTAGTTGGGAAATAGCTGCATGTGGATGCCATAGAAAGCCTCCTTCAACCCCATTTTATCGTAGCTAATGGGAAATTCAAAGCACATTTCTCAACAGGAAGGAACTCCGGCTGGCGGCAGTTCCTGTGCAGCCACTAGATGGCATCGTCTCGCCAGATGTGATCAAGCTCAGCAGAGAGGAGAATGACTCTCACTAAATAACTTCATCAGATACTTCAGGAGCTGTCGTTTGCTTCTTTCTTTCCCCCACCTCTAGAATTTTCCTGTGTGTTCCAGATCATGTAAATACAGATGTGCTAGAGTCAGTCATTCAAATCAACTGTTTGGTGACTCACACCGCGCCGTATAACAGAACATTTCCCTTTGTTTTCAGTTCAAGTATTTTTTTTTTTAAGATTTTATTTATTTATTTAAGAGAGAGAGAATGAGAGACAGAGAGCACAAGAGGGAAGAGGGCAGAGGGAGAAGCAGACCCCCTGCTGAGCAGGGAGCCCAATACACCAGGGGACTCGATCCCGGGACTCCAGGATCATGACCTGAGCCGAAGGCAGTCGCTTAACCAACTGAGCCACCCAGGCGCCCTCAGTTCAAGTATTTTGACAATTCCTTTGTCACACATTCCTCTGTCTTTCCTACAGTTACATCAGTGGACGGGATCGCTTTTCTGTTGTACTCAGACCGAGGGACAGGGAAATGACTATCTTTAATGCGCTGGCAATTCTTTTCCAGTACATCAATTTCCTAGCCCTCTTTAAGATCTCACTCATCTGATTTTGCACTGTGTTAGGGAGCTCCAGCTTTTGGAATGATGTTACGGAAAAGAAATGTCCCAAGACACAAAGTAGACCTGGCTTTGTCTTTGTGTTTTGAAGAACAAAACACAACAAAACAAAAATGAGAGGAAACGTTTATTCACAGTCAGAAGCTGAACCAGCAAGACCAGGCATGTTAGTAAGACTGCACGACTTGTGATCACTTGAGGTGGGCCCCCTCCCCGTCCCCCCTGGCCCCAGACAGCACCCCCTCTAAAGCCAGACACACGCGGGCCCCCAGAGGAAAAGCTAGCAAGTCCAGAGCCAATAGAAGAAACTAATGCAAGACGCTTAGGGGCGAGAAGAGAGAAATGAGACTCACTTAGTCTAAGGTCACAGGGTTGCACATGCTGCCAGTGTGGGGCTCGTCCTGCAGAAGTGCAAAGCTGGAACCACCCGCAGGCTTGGCGCTGGAGGCTGGGAGTTCCACCTCTTGGCTGGGGCCCTGTGGCTGTCTTGAGAAATTCTTGAGTTTGGGATCTCACAGAATCTGAAGAAGTGGCCGCCCTGAGGTGGTGGCAGCCCCTGCAGTGGGAGGTGTTGAGGAAGGGGCAGCAGACCCGACCCAAGATGGTGGAAGGCGTATGGGGTAAGAAAAGACACACTGGCATGCTTTCCTCAATTTCCTTATGGTGCTCATTTTCCACAGGGGGAAAATAGAAATAGTAGAGTCTAAATTACAAAACAAGGTGTGATCTAGTTTTGTTGTTGTTGTTGTTGTTTTAAGAGAAAAGCATTAAGAAACAGCTCTCAATTGTGTGGACAAGATTTTAGAATCTATTTATAAGTATGTGACTGAGGTCTTCAGAGATGACCTTCAATTCTAGAAGCGTATGGGTAAAGATTTTTTCTCTTTTTTTTTTTGCTGGCTCTGTCCTTGGGATATAAACAGAATCTTGCATCACTTTGACATTCATTAAAAAGTAGAGTTCTTTTAAGTTTTGAATACTCTGGATCAATTTTTATATAGTATTACATTTTTAATAATCCTTATTTCCTTTTTCTTTTTAAACCCCACCTTTCTGGGCACCTGGGTGGCTCCATTGTTAAGCGTCTGCCTTTGGCTCAGGTCATGATCCCAGGGTCCTGGGATCAAGCCCCGCATCAGGTTCCCTGCACAGCGGGAAGCCTGCTTCTCCCTCTCCCACTCCCCCTGCTTGTGTTCCTGCTCTCGCTATCTCTCTCTGTCAAATAAATAAATAAAATCTTAATAAATAAATAAATAAACCCCACCCTTCTGTTCTTTGGATCCAGATATCATGTAATAAGATGTGGCATCATACATTTGTACCTTAGAACCATGGTCTAGGGTCTTGGTGCTTTTGTTATTTAAAAAATGATATGTCCATTGGGGAGGGTTTGTGCTATGGTGAGCGCTGTGAATTGTGTAAGACTGTTGAATCACAGACCTGTACCTCTGAAACAAATAATACATTATATGTTTAAAAAAAAAAAAAAGAAAGAAAAGAAGACGAAGCTAGTAAGAAGGGAAAAATGAAGAGGGGGAAATTGGAGGGAGAGATGAACCATGAGAGACTATGGACTCTGAGAAACAAACTGAAGGTTCTAGAGGGGAGGGGGTTGGGGGGATGGGTTAGCCTGGTGATGGGTATTAAAGAGGGCACATATTGAATGGAGCACTGGGTGTTATATGCAAACAATGAATCATAGAACACTACCTCAAAAACCAATGATGTAATGTATGATGACTAACATAACATAATAAAATTAAATTAAATTAATAAATAAAAAATGATATGTCCTGTGAGAAAACACAAATGTTGAAGAAAGTAGACCTGGATTCAGCTTTGGGAGAATAAATTGCATTCTGGGATGACAAAGATTTACGTATGATTTATACCCAGCATTAGTCATAATCAAGAAATGCTGGCTGCAGTAACAAAATACTGATCATTTCAGGGGCTCTAACGCAACAAATGCTTATATCTCACACTCATCACAGTTGGTCGTGGGTCTCTCAGGACCCACACCCTCATTCAAGGATCCAGGCTCTTTCTTGCTGGTGGTTCTGCCATCTTCTGGGGCTTTCGTTTCCTCCACCAATGCTTTGCATCCTATCAGCCAGGGAGAGAAAAGAATGGAAAAATTATCCTCCACTTAAGTCGGGAGGTGACATCCACCACATCTGCTGGCGCTCCACCGTTGAGCACTGTTCCCAGGAACCCACGCCAGGAAGAAGAGAAGCTGGACATTGGGCGTAAAATATTCTGGTATTTACTACACCTATACCAGCAATATAGAGTTTGGTGAGATACAAAACTATTTGTTTTTTTGTTTTTTGTTTTTTTAAGATTTTATTGATTTATTTGACAGAGAGAGACACAGCAAGAGAGGGAACATAAGCAGGGGAAGTGGGAGAGGGAGAAGCAGGCTTCCCACCGAGCAGGGTGCCTGATGCGGAGCTCGATGCGGGGCTCGATCCCAGGACCCTGGGATCATGACCTGAGCCAAAGGCAGACGTTTAATGACTGAGCCACCCAGGCGCCCTGATACAAAACTATTTGTAAGAAATGTCATGTTCCGCTTCTTAATGTACAACTCCAACAGACCCTGCCCACTCGTGCCACACCCAGTCAAGCAGGAGCGAAATCTGGCCTTGGGAAAGAGACCCCAAGAGGGGGGCAGTGTCAGTTTGGGGACATGGTACCTGCTGGGCAGTGAGGGACACAGTGTTTCTGAAGTCAGTTGGAGCAGTTCAATAACTGTTTGCTAAGCTCCAACTTGGTAAATTGTGCCCTTAGGTCTTACTGGCCATGGATTCTTGATGGTCATAATAATGATGGTTAATGATAGCATGGTGCTCACCATATGTCAGAGACTACCCTAACTCATTGCCGCGTATTCACTCATTTTCTCCTCACAACAAACCTATGGTAGGAACTGCTGTTCATGCTATTTGACTGATGAGGCACCAAAGCAAAGAAAGGTGAAGTAACCCCCTCAAGGTCACTTGAGGTGGGGTAAATGGTGGAGCTGGGACTCCAGGCCCGAGAGGCTGACTACAGAGTCTAGGCATTTAACTGGACTGTGTGCCTTTCCAGGCTGCTTAATTGATGAGGTTAGGTTTGTGCTATATCTGCTGGTCTACTCACCCCCTGTTATGTGCTGAATTGTGTCTCTCCAAGATTCATATGCCGAAGCACTAACCCCCAGTATCTCCGAATGTGATGGTATCTGGAGACAAGGCCTTTAAAGAGGTGATGAAGTCACAAAGAAGCCATGAGAGTGGGCCCTAATCAAATCTGACTGGTGTCCTCATATGAGAAATTTTGGATACACAATGAGACATTCGGTGCACATGCACAGGAAGGACCATGTAAGGACCCAACAAGAAGGTGGCCATCTGCAAGCCAAGGAGAGAGGCCTCAAAAGGAACCCAACCCATCCAGACCACACCTTGATCTTGGACCTTCAGTCTCCAGAACTGTGAGAAGATAAATGTCTGCTGTTGAAGCCACTGAGGCTGTGGTATTTTGTTTTGTCAGCCCTAGGAAGCTAAAACACCCCTCCCTATTCTGCCCCTCTGGCCTCCGCTCTCCTCACCACACTTTCTTGTGTCTTCCTTTCCGCATCAGCTCCCAGTCCAGCCACCGCCCCTGTGTTCACGCCCTGTGGTCTACCAGCTGCTGATGTCCCCGTGGTGGCTATGCTCCTTGCCAGAGCTGTATGGGTTCTAGACTGTTGTTTCACCTACTGTTTCTGTGATGGACCGAATGTGTCTCCCCCACCCCCAAATTCATGTTCAAGTCTTACCCCCACGATGTGATAGTATTAGGATAGTGTTAGGGCCTTTGGGAGGTAATTTGGTTTGGATGAGGTCCTGAGGATGGAGACCTTTTAAAGGTCGTGAGAGAGCTTGCCTCCCCTCTCTGCTCTCTGCCATGTGGGGATGCCAGGAGAAGTTGGCAGTCTGCAACCCGAGAGAAGGATCTCTCCAGAACTTGACTACAACGGATCCCTGATCTTAGACATTCAGCACCTGGACCCTGAGAAATAAAGGTCTGTTCTTTATAAGCCATCCAGTCTGGGGTATTTTGTTATAGCAGCTCATACTGACTAAGGCACTCCCCAACTTTGACGCAGCCTGACTCTGTCTTCAGAGACAACCAAGGAGTCTGTGTTCGAGCGGTGTGACATGGTTACCCAGTGGCAGGGCGTGGTGAATCACTTGGGGCACCTGTTTAAGATTCAGCTCCCCAGGCTCCACAGGCCATTCTGAGCTGTAGCCGTGGGGTGAGGCTGGTGATTCTGAGGCAAAAGGATACCCCTGGCCCCGGGAGAAACTTGTAGCAGGGAAGCACCCTCCCTTCCACATGCCCCAGCTTTTGAGGGGCGGCTCTCCTTCCCAGAGTACTCTCGTCCGTGTTCCAAGTACCTCTCACGCTTGCCGTAATTACTGCTTCCTTCTCTCCAGGTCAGGTGGCCTTCTGCCCCACAGTGTAATTCTCACACCCTTTCTCACTTACAGTGCTCTGTTCTCCTCAGGGCCCAGGCAAACCAGGGGAGAAGGCTCAGACAACACCCAACTCCACTCAGGGCCACTCAAGCCTCAAATCAGGGCTCTGATTCAGTTGGCAGCCCCAGGCCATGCCCTAGAGCCCGGAACAGGGAGACACCAGCCCTGCCCTGGGGGGACTTAGTTGTTAGTAGGAAATGAGACACAGAAGCAGATTATTCCAATATCCTATGGAAAGAGCTGAAAAAGAAGTACGAACTGGGTCCCTTGGGAGCGCAGATCAAGGGTCTTTTGCCCAACATGCCCAACGTTCCGAGAAGTTTCCTGATACAGGCAACATCTGACACGGCCGTGAAGAGCTAGGATTAGTCTAGATCGGGAACTGGCAAACTACATACCATGGGCCAAATCCAGGCAATTGGAGGTTTTTATACAACCCACGGACAAGAATAGTTTTTACATTTTTAAAAAAAGATTTTATTCATTTATTTGAGAGAGAGCATGAGCAGGGGGCAGAGGGGATGTTCAGAAGGAAGAGGGAGAAGCAGACTCCCCACTGAGCAGGAAGCCCGACATGGGACTCGATCCCAGGAACCTGAGATCATGACCTGAGCCAAAGGCTTAACCGACTGAGTCACCCAGGCACCCCTTTGCATGTTTAAATAATTGGAAAAAAATCAAGAGAACAATAATATTTCACAACTACAAGAAAATGATATGGAATTCTAATTCTCTGTGTCTATAAATAAAATTTTATTGGAACCCAGCCATTTTCATTTGTTTATGTATTGTCTGTGGTTGTTTTCATAACTTGAGTAGCTGCCACCAAAATTGTGTGGCCTGCAAAGCCTCAAATATTGAGTATCTGGCCCTTGAGAGCACAGGCGTGGCAGCCTGCAGCCCAGGCCGAGGCACAAGGTGAGGGCACCACCCGCTCGGAGCAGTGTTGTCAGGGCGGGGATGGTGAGGTGGGGAGAGGTGGCAGACGGGGCCGAGGGAAGAGCATCAGGGCGGCCGGCGGCCTTGCTCGGACATGGCCCTGTGCATAATGGGGAGCACTGGGAAGGAGAGAAATGTAGCAATAAGAACCTAACCCCAGGGTCAAGTTGGGGATGGGTAGTCAGTCAGCCCTGAACAGTCTGAGGGGCTGGAGCCCCACAGGTGGAAGAACAGTACAAAAAAAGGAGCAAAGAAGGATGAAGGAAAGCCCTCCCGTTAGGCAATTTTGCGGGAGCCATCACTGCTCTTGCAGACGCTTAGTTTGTATAAATAGAGGTCTTAGCTTCATTATTTATTTTCCAAGTCCCTAATGAGTGTCTCCAGTGGGAAGTTGCCCTTTTGCACTTTCTCAGCTCAGGGGCTGGAAGATACGGTATTGTATCTAAAGGCACTTAATAGAGCACCACGTAAACACCCGCTGCTCTTGATCGACTGAGTCAAAATCAGGGCCAGATCACCCTGGGACAGGTTAAATGGGTCAATATTGTCTTTTCTCCAACATTTGCCACTATTTGCAATTTATCCCAGAGGCACTTATTCTCAATTCATTTCGGGTCACTCTCTGAGTGACTTTGCGCATGTGGTTGTGCTCGTGAGTTGCTAGTTTGGCAAACACGGTATCCCTTGCCATTCATCTCCATTCAGGGACAACTAGCATAACCACCACGCCCTGATGAGCTCTCTAGATAGTTATACTCAATATTGGGGGGGGGTGAGGGGGAGACTAAAGATCCGTGACTAATCCAGTTCGTATTTGGCAATTCATCACTGAGCCGTTCTTCCAGTAAAAGAGGTGAAGGTCAGGCAGTGCTGGAGGAGATCAAGGAAGGGGGAAACACTTCAGAGAATCTTGAACCTCAAGTATACCATGGAGCTTTGTGTCCCGCACGGTAAAATAAGGATTATACAAGGATTTGGAAGCCATAGGAAATGCTTTCTCAGCGCTAATTTGTCTTCATTTACGTTTTTTCGGGGGGGGGGTGATGAAATCAGAATTATTTTTAAATAAGAAAGATGATAAAAACCCAACCCATTAAAAGGTACCAATTAAATATTCATAAACACAATCCCACAGCCTTCATGGGCAATCTTCCAGGGGAGGTAGCTGTCTCCCGCTTATGGGGGGCAGGGGGACTAACATCTCACTGGGAGCTCCCCCTCCAGTGGCTGACTCTGGGCCGGCCGCCACACCCACATCTCAACAGTCCTTTGAAACTGAGTGCTGCCTACTGTGTTCATATTTCTCCACTTTTTTGGTTTCCTTTCTAAACAACTACCACAGATGCAAACTTAAGTTGCCTCCACTGGTCCTTTCTCCCAGATTCTTACCCTTTTCTTTCTGGAAGGAGGCAGGCAACAGAAAAGCAGGCTTTCGGTGGTGCACATAAACCTAAGGGTGTGTTCTGAATTGATTAGGGAATATGATATGTCCACCAGCCTTGAAAACCAGTGACATCACATCAGCTCCCACGGCCCCTTCCCTCCATAATTAAATGGGGTGAAAGATGGTTTCTAAAAGCTCAGTATACTGTGGATGAGGGTTTCAGTGACCAAAGCAGATGCCAAGAGTGCATGTGAATTAACAAACAATTGGACAGAAAACAAAAGATACTGAAGTGATATTTAGAAATTCCCTCTTCTATAATGATCTGGAAGCAGGACCAGCCGCATACTTGGTGGGGTCCAGTACTAAATGAAAAATGCAGGGTCCCCAGTTCAAAATTATTACAAATTCTGAGAGCAGAGCATTAAACCAGGAGCAGGCTCTTCAGAGTGCAGGCCCCGGGCAACGGTGCAGGTCTCATGCCCATGATAGTTTGAGGCAGCTTTCAAGACGTGTCTAATTTACTCAAAGAGAGTTAATTTACCCACTAAGAGTTTGTCGCAGAGAGCAAGATTAAAATGTCCTGGAATAATTTTTCTTTAACCTTGCAGAGGAACGAATCTACCTATGACATGCCTATCAAGTAGGTTCAAACAGGTTCTTGTCAGTGGGATTCTCATGCTGGGGAAAGTCATCAAGACCCACTTGAGTACCACCCGTGTCTGCAAATATCCCCATGTTAGCCGAACTCAACACACTTTGGAATTGTCGTACCTCCGGATAAAAAACAAATAAATAAAAAACTCTGCTGATAACAGGGGGTTTTGAACCTACACTCAGATATTTAGGAATCCCATTTCCTTTGCTGCTTTTTCCTTTCATAAAAATGTATTCACTGCTGTCGGCAATTACACTCAAACGTGTTGTCTACTTAAGTGCTTGATTGGAAGTTATTTGACAAGTCAGTGTGAAGAGCAATTAGTGTGATTTTTGGCTACAGAACAGAGGGTCAGTAGATGACCCAAGTCTTTCAAGTCTTGAAAGCTAACACGGATGTGGGATCAGGTGAGAGAAGGAAGGAGGAGCACTGGAAATGCTGGAGGAGCTGGGAGAGGAGTCATCCCACAAGACAGAAAAACACCAGGGAACCTGCTCTTGGAGGCAGCGGAGACGGGGCAGGGGGCGCCCAGAGCAGCTACCCAGGGAGTGAGCTCAGGGAGCAGGTGGGCCAGCAGGCTAGTCAGGTCCTGTATTCCCACACCTCCCTGCCCCTGAGGCAGGTACCTGAATGTAATGAGCAGAAGCAGGCAGGAGCCGCACGTAGGACCGAGAGGAAGGGCAGACCTAAGACCAGCAAGAGGATAAGCCAAAGTCCACAGTTAAGGTAGGCCTCTGGTCAGACTGTGGCTGCTAACATTTCTTTGGCCAAAGGAATTCACACGGCCACGCCCAAAGTCAGCCACTGGGAAAGTACCCTGGACCCCAGCTAGTACAGTACAAGGTCATGTGGCCAGAGGAGTAAAGACTCTAGAACAATCCAGTGCAGCCAGGGTGACGGGCGGCTTCCCACCAGAGGCTCTGCTTCCCTCCCCAACTAAGGTTCACAAAGTCTGACCCATGGAGAAAGTTCAGGAAGGCCTCGGGCCATGGGCCACATGGGTCTCCAGGGGTGGAAGAGATGGGGCACTGCTGTGAAGAAGCCGGCAGAGCAGTTCTGAGGGGCTCTGGCCGCCAGACGCAGTTGTCCCAGTGGCATTTACACCCCTGAACACCCAAAGGACCCGTTCTACTGTTGAGACGGTCAAGGGCACTCCAGGGTCCCACCCCTGGCATGCTGACTCCTGGGGGGACCACAGGAGAAGCAGGAGCAGCTCATGGGCCACTGTCGAGCCAGGAGGCCGTGCTCAGAGAGGGGGTCTGGGGGACAAAATGGAGCTTCCCAAAGTCTGGAGTGTGAGATGCTCAGCGTTCATCCATCCCCAGGCCCGTGAGGCTGGAACCAGAGGGGAAACGGGCATGTGGAAAGAGGCCGGTTTGGCTCATCTAGGCTGAGGTGGCAGGTGAATTCCAAGAGAAGTCTGGCAACAGAAGGCACAAGTGGATTGGAGAGACAGAGCCTGGACGTATCCTGGGAGTCAAGAGCACTGGGTCAGAAAGTCCTTTGGGAACTTCTGTGCTGAGCCCAGGGGTGTGGAGGCCATTGTGCAAGGCACCCAGCCCCCTGGGACAATGACTCCACTTTACCAATGAGAATCACAGTGCTGGTTAAGAACCCATGAACAAGCAACTTCTATAATGCCGTTAGGTTTATGCAATCCACTCATTTGAACAGTTTTTAATTAGATGACCAGTTGAGCCCTTAATCAATGATGTTTGGAGTTCTTAACCAATAATGTTTGGAGCTCCTAATCAATAATGTTTGGAGCTCTTAATCAAAAATGTTTGGATAAAAGGCCTTCTGCCATGTGCATTGGGAGGATCTAGGGTTCTAAAATTTTTTCCAATGAGCAAATAACCAATTTATATGTGTACGGTGCCTTTAAATTTTTGCATTAGAGTTAGCGGGGATTCCTGCTGGCCATGACCTTGTGGCCCGTCTTGCAGGAAGAGGCTGCAGCTACAACAATGGCAAGAAGAAGGGCTGTCGCTCCAGCCTTGCCTGGCTGGCCGGTGACTGAGCCAGCTGCAAGGCGACAGGGCCGGGGCAGGCGGGGCTGTTGAGGGGATCGGGCCCGCGTGAGCTGGGAGGCTGTTCTTGCACCCAGGCCCTCCAGCCCTTGGATCGGTATTAACATGCCCAGGACACAAAGCCGCCTCACCTCCTTTTAGCCATACTCCCTTCTGAGCACTGGAGTGCAAAAGGCTCCTTCTTTGCATCCTGGATCTTTTTTTTCCATAGTAAAAAGGCAGAAAAAGAGGCGGGAGGGAAATGTACATATATGCCATGTGTGTTCTTTGGAATGTATGATAGAGTTCACAACTTAAAACATGTTGACAAAGGGAAAGATGAAGGCCATGGGATTTTTATATGAGATCCCTCTGGGCAGGTGTCTCATTTTCCTCCCCGAGGTGCTGCCTTCTGGGGAGAGTTGGGGTGGGCTCAGAGCTCCCAGCTTCAGCCTCACTTTCTCACTGCAGAATGAGGGGGTTCAGCTGGATGATTGCTGGGGCAGCTCACCTCCCTAGCTCTAGCCTTCTATGATTCTGTGTTCCTGGCCCCCTTTCTGTAATGGGCACCCATTTTTTTTTGTGTGTGTGCCTGAGTTTGCAATTTATTCCTGAATGATGTTTAAATTTATTCTAATAGGGTCAAAGCCTCCAAAGTGAGAAGGGTGTCTCATTTTTCTTTAATTCTCTGTTTTCATTTTAAGAAGTGTGGGACAGGAGTGCTTGGGTGGCTCAGTCAGTTAAACGTCCAACTCTTGATTTCGGCTCAGGTCCCGATCTCAGCGTCATGAGATCGAGCCCCATGTTGGGCTCTGTGCTGAGTGTGAAGCCTGCTTGAGATTCTCTCTTTTCCTTTGCCACCCCCCCCAACTCTCTCTCTTTCTCAAAAATAAATAAATAAAGATAAATAGTGTGGGGCAGGTGAATATGGGGGGCATGGACTCCCCACGGTGGGATGGTGGTTCCTGTCATGTGTCCAGTAGCCTGTCCCTCTACACCTGCTCATCTCACTAGGGATTGCTGCCTTATCCACCGGACAGACAACACTTCCCAACCCCCTAACTTGCCTGGCAACATTCGCGGGGACTTTAAGTTTCTGCTTGTCTCTTCTGAAGTAAAATGCACAACCAGAATTTTCCCTTCTAGAAGAGGCTAAAATCTATAGAGTCACTTTATGTTTAGGCATTGCATTGAACTCAGATTTCTACTTCAAACTGAATTTAGAAAAGACAGTGCTTAAATTCACTGAAAATGAAATCTGGTTTGTTTACAAGTTTTAAAGAATCCAGCCCCATCTTACCTTGGGCCCTGCGACAGTTGAGCATGAAGCAGTCAGGAAGGGTGACGGACAAGGAGTTCATTCTGAAAGGGCCACAACATTCAGACTTCTCTCTAGGGAGGGATTTATTGTTTAATATGGACCCAACCTGGAAGATATCCACCAAAAAGAGAAGAGTTGAAGAATGCCTTATTGTGTGCTACAGGACAGACCAAGGAAGAGGAAGCTGGTTTGAGAAAATAGCTGCCTAGATCAGAGCAGACAATTGAAGGACTGTTCCTCAGGAAGAGACATCTCCTAGTGGTAGCTTCTGTTGGCTTTCCAACAACATTTCTTGAAAGAATCATCCATACTTGATGTTTCCAGTTCCTCCTCTCTCATTCTCTTCTCTACCTATTCCAATCAGGTTTTCACCTGCCCCTCTCCATAGATACCACTCTTGACCATGTCATGTATTGGTCCATGGACAATTCTCAAATCCATTTATTTGACCTCTTAGAGGCAATGAACCAACTGATCACTTCTCCTTGAATGCTTGGCTGCCAGGTCTCCACAAGTACATGATTTTCCTTTTATCTCCTGGTCTCTCCTTCCTGGTCTTTGTCAGAGTGCTCTGGGACTCACTTTTTAAATGTCTGACAGGCATCTCAAATTAAACATGGCAAAACCAGAACTCTCGATTCTTTCCCTCATATCTGCCCTTACTCCAGCTTCCCTGTGCCCCCCATAGCACAGATGTTACTCTTGAAAGGGATTAAAAGGATCCTGAAAACCTTTCATGGATCCTTGCATGAAGACATTCTAAAATTTCTATTTCATTGCTGATGAACCTAGAGAAAGGAGTTATTCCTAATTTTAGGAAATTCTAAAACATAGATGCAATTAATATATACTGAATTAATTAATTAATTAATTAATTAATGAGAAGCAGAGAATGTCAACAACCACCATAGAACTTCAGGGCCTTGTTTATCTGGGTAGACATTTATCAAAATGTCGATTTAAGAACCTCTATCTCTGGGTTGGCTAGACCTCTCAGCTGTTGTCTGTGGACACTTCTGTGCCTGAACCCCTAGCCCTGAGCATACACATCAACAACTGGGATGTAAAACTTTGCAATTGAATAGCAGCTTACATTTAACACTGTAAGTAGAATACTCTAGGCCCAGCCTGTATCAATTCAAAACACTTAAAATTGACCACTTGGTTCTTGGTTCTGTTGCTTTTCACATGGTTTGAAATGACCTCTGATAAATGTTTGGAAAAAAAGCAGGAATTGCATATTTTCATTTTTCCCCCTTTCCATGAAATTGCACAAAAAGAGGGGAGCTCATACATTGAAAGATCAATTCATGTCACCTCTAAAGAAGCCCAAGAAATAAAATGGACAATATCAATGTAAGAGAGATACTCTCTTTTTGCTTTTAAATTCTTCAATTATTCGCATCCTTGGTGTCATCTTCTTTTGGGAGATGATCCTTTTAAATAACCCCATCAGATCTTCATATTAAAAATATTGGTGATGACAGAGAAGCCAATAATGAAGGCTTGGTCTGAAGTCATGAAGCAATTAAATCATTTATTTGCCTCTAAATAAAACTCTCATTGTATGCTAAAGAGCTACAGGTTCCTTTCTGAGATACAAGAAAGAGCTGCTGGCCCATGAGTCAGGCTCTACTTACAATGCATGGGGGAGAAAGTCAACTGCTCTCTTCACTTGGCCGACCAGAGATTAATGAGACCCAGAGCAGGGCCAGATATGATAAGGAAGAGGCAGGGACAAAGCATAGGCAGAGGTTTTTATCGGGTCACTTCACATAGGTGGCATCTCTAATCTCTATTTTTATACTTATGTACATAATACGTGTGTGTATATATACATAATCTTATACTTGTATACCTAGCATGAATATACACAAGCATATACATATATGTAAGCATATATATACACACAGTTTTATACTTCAGAAACATTACAGACTAAATAGGGGTTTTGAGGATAGTCGAGGAGCAAATTATTTATTTCAAGAAGTGCCACACATACAGGAGATGACTCAATATATTGTAAACGACCTACATTATTTAAGTATTTGGACTTAATCATAAAGATAAGTAGTTCGCATATGAATCCTCTGCTCCTGTTTTGTTTGGTTTCCCTGAGAATCCACATTGAGCCCAGGGAATTATGCACATGTGTGCTTCCTGCCATTAAGAAAAGAGAAGCATTGAAAGGCAGGACAGCTGGGGAGGAACGTTAGTAGCTGTGCAAGTCTAGCATGGGCTGGTTGGAAGGTCCAGCTGAATTCTGAAGATTTCATTTTTGAGAACAGCTTGCAAAGCTTGATTACATCATGCTATTTTAGAGATTCCCACCACAGGATGTCTCGGCCACAGGATACTGCAGTCCGGTCAATACTTTTCCCTCTTACACTATTGTGTATTACCTCATTCTGGTCATGAGACATCAAGGCCATGGCCATATCTATCTTTACTTTAGGCACAAGGTAGAAACTCTAAGGTTATGTGGTCTCGTTTATGAGTTTTATCTCAAAACTTGGAATTATAGCATAGTAACATCTCAGGGATCACTGGGATGAAAAGAAGCAAAAAGGAAAGTGAAATATGACTTCGGGGCTGGGGCAAGTTGAGAAGGTTACTAAGGCATAACTGGGGCCTTTTCCTGCCCCACTCTACCCTAAGCAGAGAAATCTTAAGAGGCAAGGAAAAGGAAGAGAAATCCTATTTCCAGGAAAAGAAAGCACTGGTAATTCCTACATTAATACAACATCTCTCAGCATGGTGTCCAAGAATAAGAGCATGCCCTGGGTTGTCCTAACAGGTTATGTGACTTTCAGCATGCCACCTCACCTCCCTGAACCCCCCGTTCTCTCAAGAGTAAACTGAATGGGGGCGCCTGGGTGGCTCAGTTGGTTAAGCGACTGCCTTCGGCTCAGGTCATGATCCTGGAGTCCCGGGATCGAGTCCCGCATCGGGCTCCCTGCTCAGCGGGGAGTCTGCTTCTCCGTCTGCCCCTCCCCCCTCTCATGTGCTCTCTCTCATTCTCTCTCTGAAATAAATAAATAAAATCTTTAAAAAAAAAAAAGAGTAAACTGAATGGGTATGCATGGCTGACGCTGTCTGTTTCCCTCCCAAGAACAATGCCCCCTTTCCCCGCATCTAACCCCAAAAACAACAAAACAGATTGTTCTGGTGGCCACATGGTCAGGGAAGGTGGGCCCTGCTGTCATCCCCCGGGCATGAATCTGATTGGTTGGAGCCAAACAGGGCAATTTCCCTTCTCTGGTGTGTGGTTTAGGAGTGGGCATGTGTTGAAACATTCCCCCCTTCCTAACACACACACACACACACACACACACACCAGAGTCTTAAGCCCCAGGACCTCAGAATCTGACCTTCTTAGAGATAGGGCCTTTACAATGGTTATCAGGTTGAAATGAGGTCATTAGGGTGAGCTCTAATCCAGTGGGATTTGTGTCCTCATAAAAAAGAGAAATCTGGACAGAGACAGATATGCACAGAGGGAAGACAATGTGAAGAGACAGGGACAGAAGACAGCTATGGACAAGCCAAGGAGAGAGGCCGGGGCAGATTCTCTCTCACAAACTTCAGAAGGAAACAACCTGTTGACAGCTTGATTCCTGACTGCTAGCCTCCAGAGCTCCGAGATGATACGTTTCCATTGTTTAAGCCACTCACTTGGTCCTCTTGTGTTATGGCGGCCCTAAGACGTTCCCTCCTTGCTGCCTTGCTGGTGAGGCGGGAAGCCTGGGGGCCCCGAGCTCTGGACAGTCCTGTGACTGTGCCAGGCACACCCCCAGGACAAAGTCCCAGCCAGGGAGGGTGGGACACTGCGGGAAGGCTGAACTCACCTGGGGCCCTCTACTTCCAGGCTTAGTGTTTTATGATAAAATTATACATCTTTTATGCATAATCCCATGTTAGATACTGGGAAACAGTTACTTCGGCTCCAAACAAATATGATTCTCACTGTTTACTTTTAATATGCCCCCAAAGCTGATCTTTGTGGGTCTCTTAGTGAATGATGACTATAAGATTTTGAGGGGATGTAGAGACTGCACGTAAAAGGTACTAAAGTCGGAGTGGCATATAACACATTTCTATTCAAATTTTTTAAATGACTCCCACGGGGCACTAAAGTGTAAGCAATTGAAACTCACCCTCTCCAGTAGCCTATAAAATGCCACCGACCCTGGAAATGAATCACTTGACAGTGAAGACAGGTTCTGGGGATTGAATTATTTAACTTTCACATACGAATTTTGATTGAAAGTTCTTGTGCAAAGGGCAATGGGACCTGCATGGAGCATCTGGGTCCTGTCAATGGCTCTGATGAAGGTAGCAGCAGCCGTCTCTAAACGGTCACACCCAGGTAGGCAGACCCAGGACGCAGGAGCACAGACCGGGGGAGGGGAGCCAAAGCCACCCAGAGGGAAGTGGCGCACACCAAGTGTGACAAGGCAAAAGAAGCTGGAGAAGGGAGAAAGGGAAACTGAGTCTGAAGTAGGACGAGAGCAGTGCAGGAGCAAAGCTAGAGCCGGCAGGCTGTGGCCACCAGTAGACTGGGTATCATGGTCCTGTTTTCAGTTAGTTCTGCCTACAGAAACTGGGGGAAGTGGTGGTCAATTAGAGGAAGCTATAGGATCAGATTCATTACACACGGTAGATTGTTCTGATGCTATTCCCTAAAGGATGCCCCTTCTCCATGGCAATTTCCTTGCCACAGACCAGCACTACGAGCACATACTCACCTCTGTGATGAGATATGAGCAGCACTGGCAAAGCGTCCCTTTTCCCTAAAGGGGAACAAGTCTCCTGACTCTCTACCCAGTTTCCTGAAATCCACCCATACCAAGTCTTTTCTTTGACCGTTATTAAGTATAATTATTCAACTTCTGTTTCTGGCAATATGGTGGACTCTGTTATTTGGACCAGTATTTCTGCTGAAAACTAAAAATTCTCAGTAAAAAGATTTTAGAATATTTTCTCGAAAGCATCAAAGCAATGAGAAGATAGTAAGGAATGATCAAGGCCAAAAATGTAAGTGAAATTTGAAACCTGAGGAGAAGCACCAAAGTCGCTCTTGCTCTGAGGGCATTTGCCAGTCCAGGTGAACTTGAGCTTCAGATCTAATATCCTTCTGGGGCATAGAGGACAAAAGAGATTCATCTATGTTACTGCATGTATCAGTTCTTCACTACTTTTTATTGCTAAGTGGTATTTTGACGTACAGATGTACCACAGATTAATTATATATTCACCAGTTCATGGACATTTGGTTTGTTTCCAGTCTCTGGCGATTACCAAGCAAGCTATCATAGAGAGTAATGTACGGGTTTTTGTGTGAACCTAAGTCTTCATTTTCACTTGAATAAATACGTAGGAGTGGGATTGTTGGGGCATATGAAAAGTGCATGTTTATCTTTATAAGAAATTGCTAAGTGTCTCTGCCATCAATGTATGAGAGTTCCAGTGGCTTCACATACTCACCAGCACCTAATAGTGTCAGTTCTGTTTTGGTTTGGTTTGGGTTTTTTGCCATTCTAATACAGTTGCATCTCATTGATTTAAATTTGCATTTCCCCAATGATTAATGATGTCAAGCATCTCTTCATATACTTATTTGTAACTGTATATTTTCTTTGAAGCAGTATCTACTCAATGCTTTTGCTCATTTTTTATTTATTTATTTTAAAGATTATTTACTTATTTATTTGACAGAGAGAACATGAGCAGGGGGGAAGAGCAGAGGGAGAGGGAGAAGCAGACTCACCACTGAGCAGGAAGCCCAATGCGGGGCTCGATCTCAGGACCCTGAGACCATGACCTGAGCCGAAGGCAGACGCTTAACTGACTGAGCCACCCAGATGTCCCAACGCTTTTGCTCATGTTTTAATTGAGCTGTTTGATTAATACTTAGTTTTGACAGTTCTTTATATATTCTGGATACAAGTTTTTTAAATCAAATCTGTGATTTTGTAATTATTTTCCCCACCTGTGCCTTCTCTTTTTATTTTTAACAGTAACTTTTTAAAGATCAAAGCCTTTTAATTTTGATGAAGTTGAATTTATCAAATTATGGGACATGCTTTTTGTATTAGAACCAGTTTTATGTTTCAGGAGCTGGCAGCTCCCAGGCTCTCATGTGGTTTTAGTACTTCCTTTCCACTTACAGCACTTTCTCAGATAAATGGAAAGTCAGTCTTATAATAAATCACACAGAACAATTCAAAATCTATTATATGGATAGCATCTCCATCTGTCAAAGTCTTCAAGACTTGGGATACACAGAACAAGCAGCAGCAAAGCCACCATCAATCCTTTATAAGGAATAAAGCAGCCTTTTCTATTACTTTACTGCTTCACCCATTCTGATGTCCATAACAAAAATGGGGTAATATGCACAATTTAGGGGACAAAGTGAACTGTAATCTAAAATGAAGAGAGTTAAGAACAAAAGTGCTGGGTAACCAATAATGTTGCTCACAAATTGAAAATCACCCACAATGTTGGGCTTCAAAGATTTGCTCTATCACCTCAACCTCCCTGGATAGCAAGGAGGGTGTGGGTTTTTAAAGACATGAAACTAGGGCACCTGGGTGGCTCAGTTGGTTAAGCGACTGCCTTCGGCTCAGGTCATGATCCTGGAGTCCCGGAATCGAGTCCCGCATCGGGCTCCCTGCTCGGCAGGGAGTCTGCTTCTCCCTCTGACCCTCTTCCCTCTCGTGCTCTCTGTCTCTCATACTCTCTCTCTCAAATAAAATAAATAAAATCTTTAAAAAATAAATAAAGATATGAAACTGATGCAGAGGAAAACTATTAGTAAATTGCTGATCTGAGTATCTTTTCACTTTGTTGGTCTTCTACCTTTCAAGTTCAATCATTATTTTTTGAAGGTTGACCGCTTAGTAAAAAAAGATTTTGCTCATTCAGTGGTTTTGTCACCTAGGATTATATCATTACTCCTAAATCCTAAAATAAGTTTTAAATAATAAAAAAAATCCCTAATCATCCATACTGAGCTATTATTGTTTTCTGATTAGCTGTGATCATTGAAATATGGCCTTGATGGTTTCACATATATAGGATAAAATTCTTGTTATCCTCTTAAAGGATCTTCCAGGTATTTTGGTTAAAAGTTCTTAAAGCTTGGTAATATATTTTATCTCCTTTTCAAATCTACTAATAACCTATTATATGCCAAAATAACACTAGATCTAGAACCTAATAAAAAATTCCATCTGACCTACAGTCCAGTAAAGTACAAATTAATACCCAGTAGGTATCTAACAAGCAGGGTTTATTTCATTCATTAATCATTCCAGAAATATTTCCCAAACACCTACAGAGGTCAAACTCTGTTGAAGTTGCTGGAGATGTAATAATGAACAATAACTGATGTATTCCCTATAATATGGAGCTTGTGGTCTAGTATGGGTACAGGCATTAACCAATACTCTCACAAGTAAATATATAATTAAAATATGTGATAAGTGCTATGAATGATAATTAAGTCATGATGTGAGAGATCTCCTGGGAGTAGGGAAGGTTTTTATAAAAAAAATAATGTTTTGGATGAAATCTCAATTAGAGTGAAAATTAACAGGGAAGAGGTGGTAGAGCAAGTGAACATTTCAGGCAGAAGTAATAGCATATGCAAAGGCCCTGTGATACATTCAAAGAAGGCTTGAGAGACTGGGGCAAAGAAAACATAGGAGAGAATAAGGTAAAGATGAGGCTCTGCAGGGCCTTTTAGGTCATATGAAAGATTTTGCTTTAAGAGCAATGGGAAGCCATGTTTCATGCCAAGAAGGAGATGTTAGTGGGTGGGGGAGGGTAAGATTTTTCACTTTGCTTGTAGTGTGAAGAGTGTTACTAAAGACGGCAGGTAAGAGTAGATTAAGGAGGGCCAGTTAGGAGGCTATTGAAATATTTCAAGTGAGAGGAAATGGTGGCTTGGATTGAAGTGGTGGCTGTGGAGGGATTTGTGAGATACGAGTAGGTAGATAGGAACTGGGGGTTGAGGGACAGGGAAGCCCTAGGCTTCCAGCTTATAGAACTCAATGGAAAAGAGTATCCGTCTGGTAAGAAATCCTAAAAGAGGAACAGGCTGGTATGGAAGATCATGAGGTCATCATCCATGCTGTTGTGGTCATGTTGGGTTTGAAGTCACCCTCATGGAGATGGTGAAAAAGCAGTCAGACTCATACGTCTGGAACTTAGAAGAGGGGTCTGGACTGGAGATACAAATTTGAGAGACCCTGGTGTATGATCATTGAACACAGAGGCAAGCATGGAACCAACCAGGGAACGGGTGCAAGGTGAAAAGAGATGAGCTGGCTGGGGCCTTGATGGATTCTCCGTGTTCATGGTCCATGAGAGGAGGATAAGCTCGCAAAGAAGGGGTTGGCCAGAGTCCGATGGAAAAAGTCGGGAGAGTTACAGCAGCATGCAGTCCACTGTATTGAGTGCTGCTGAGAAGTCAAAAGTCTGGGGAAAAAAACACATCGTACTTAGTGACCTGATGGTTATTGCAGCTGGTTGTAATACAACGACCAGGAAAACAAATGGCCAGATGGGATGGGTTGAGACGTGGGCTGGAGGTGAGCAAATGAAGACAGTGAGTGAAGACAGCTCTTGAGAAGTTGGACTCTCAGTGAGAGAAAAAAGGTGGGGTTGGCTGAAGGGATACATGCGGCCAAGGTTAAAATAATTAGTAAGTCATGTAATTAATGACAGCTGCAGATATCAAGAGACTATTATGCAATACTAAATCCTTGAAATTTGTTATGTAAAATCATTCAAGTTCCTGCATTAAAATCTAACTGCATTTCTATTCCAGAAGTTTTTCAGCCTATTTTTGAAGAAACAGAATTCTTTTATTAACTAAATTTCCACTAATCATTCCAATCTGTAGAACAGATAAAAGCAGAGGTGGTCGTTATGACACCTCCATCAAACACGAGGCTCCTCTCATTACAAACCCATGTGCTTTGCAAAGGTGTTGACAGGTGACACACCTGTTACTAATGAGCAATGTATTTCTTCGAAGCAACTTGCAAAGATTTATAAAATGCAAAAGAATGAAAGAGAGGAATGCATCAGGGCAAAGCAGCAATCAGAATAGCGTACCTAAATCGGTTACCAGCAGATTCTAGACAGCTGCTAGACAGGATAGAATTCTGTCTCTGAGCTTCCCAGGAGCCAAAGCAAAGAGGTATAAAAGATTACTCACAAGAATCACATAAGGTAAAATGCCCAGCTGTTCAGGAAGGTAGCTTTTCATGACAACAAGGGCCAAGATAGATGTTTCCTGTGAATTCTCATACGGGAGGAACCAGGATGTAATAGGGCAACGCCCTCCAAATCTTTTTCAGTAGCTATAGTGACAAATTTTGTGCACCTGTTTCTTATGTTCCTCAAGAGGCCAGAGGGATAACATTAAAGTGCAGTCTAATAAAAGCAGTTTTAGTGGGATTAAGGAAGTATAGCAGGGAGAGCAAAGCAATCTCTGAATATCCAAAACACAGCCCTTTGATGATGTTGCAAATCTCCCCATTTCCCCTCCTTAACACACATACTTATCTTCTCTAGAGAAAAAAGAACAAAACCATTTCTTTAAGATTACAAATCTCGCTCTCTCTCTCTCTGTCTAATAAATAAATAAAATCTTTAAAAAAAAGATTACAAAAGTAATGCACATTCCTTACAAAAATGCAAATAATTCTGAAATATAGAGCACAAAAAAGTCTAATTTCCAGTAATCCTATGCTTCAAAGAGAATAGTCCTTTCAGTTTGAGTATGTTCTCCTGAGCTTTTTGCATGCATTTACAGCACTAATTTATGCACATATTTACTAAATGGGATCATAGCCTACCTAGTGTATAAAACCTCATCTTTTAATGATGAGGCTTAGCTCATCCCATGCATGTAAAATAATCCATCTCCTATTGATGGATATTTTGGGTGTTTCATTTTTTTCACTCTTTAAAATAAAGCTTCCATAAAATTTTCATAGGTGTAATTTTACAAAGTTCTTCTCAGAATTCCCTATCTAAACCTCCTCCTGCTAGCAGAACCTGATGTGAGCTCATCTGTTTTCTCTCTTTACCTTCAAAGTTATCTTGTGCTTCATTTCTTAAAGTCCTGACCTCTGTCTGATGACTCATAGCCAGTTAATTCATTTCCATTGCAGTGGTGTCCTTCTAGAAAAAATACTTCATCCACAGACATCAACTTTTTGAAAGTTAATCAGATGGGCAGGTGAGGTATCTTAGGCCAGACATAGTGGGTCAGGGGCCTAGAAACCAAGCCAGTTTGCAAGCGTTCTCAAACACACAGCTGGGGTATTGGGGAGGCTGTGCTGAGCCTGGCGGTGAAGGGTGAAGAGTGGGACCCAGCTGCCTGGGTTTGAATCCTGGTTCCAGCACTGGCTGTGTGTGATCTCGGACAACTTCGTTTGCCTGGGTTCTCCATCTCGAAAATAAATAGAGTGCTATGAAGAGTGAATGCACTAGTAACTACAAAGCATCCAGAACAGTGCTGGCACATAGTAAACGATTTGAGTATTTGAAAAATAAATAAAATCTACGTTTAACCTGCTAGACATGGATGCAGACACTTACAAGCCCTTCCTAACTCCATGCTGCTATTCAGCTGGGCCAGGATGAGGATTTGCAGCAAGCAAGGCTCAATTTTTCTGTGGCTAATCAACTCACAGGTTGCTAAATGAGTCTTCAGCTATTTACACACTCCCTGCTACACCCAGAGTTTAACTTTGGTCAAACGCAGCTTCATAAATGCCATCGAAATCATTTTTATTCTATTACTATGAAAATTACTCTTTCTTTGGATGAATTCATAACAGATTAGACTTTAGCTTAAGAAATGGTTACTATTGTTCAGTTTGTAATACAGCAAATACTTTGGATACTAGAGAACATGGACATTACTGAACTATATTTTATTAAATGTAATTACTATATAACATTTTTTAAATTCTCGATTTCATTCCAAAACAGACTTGAAGTAGCTTAACAAATATCACTGAAGAAAACCCTCCATCAGTGTGCTTCTAAAAACAGACAAACTCTTTCAAAGTGGATCCTAACTCTGCAACAGATTTTACTAGGCTTTTTTCCAGATCTGCCTACAAAAATCATGCTATTATTTTTTGGTGAAGAAAGGCTCAACAATAACCAGCTTTATTCACCTACAGAAGCATGTTCTAGAAACATCCTTTTGAGTACTTACAAACAATGACCGGTTTATGCTCTGTGTAGTCTCCCACTGGGGGCCCATACCAGGTGCTTTGAGAGACTAAAAACACCAAAAATGCTCATAAACATACACACTTAACTCACTCATTTCTTCTGGGAACTTCTGGGCCACAGTATTTGCTTCCCGTGTAACCTGAAATGTGAACCAGTCTTGCTCACATAACTAGCTCCAGTTACAGGATTCCTGCCCAGCAATCACCTTTTTGCATATGGAATTACGATTTCTAGAAACCACACTCCAGCCCTGTTACATAAAACACCTTGAACTAATGCTTAGATTTGCTTCTTTTTTATGGTCTGATATACGGCAATACCTCCCTGTAACCTAAAGCTAATATAACTTTGTATTGAGGCTAAACATATTTACTTGTCTTTGTAGCATGACAAGAAAAGACACTTGCACCTCGTTCTTTAGGAGAAATCACACTAAAGTTTTTCATTAGTTAGAGGGTTAACCAAACACACAATGCTTAATTTTGTGGAATTGTCATTTTTTGATAGCTAAATCAGTTGGGTAAAAAAAAAATTGAATGAAAGAGTCAAATTACCATCTCAAGCCCAATTAGGGAAATTTCCTGAAAGTGTTTGTTTTGAAAGATTCTCTAAAGAGGGTATTTTTTGCTCAATTGAAGGCAGGGGCTGTAACTTTGTTATTTCTGTACTTGCCATCACAACCAAGATATGATAGGTGCTTGGTAACTGTTGAACTAAATTGAGTGTGAGGAACTGGTAAAAATTTTGTTTTGGACACTTGGCAATAAAGCAAGAACATGAACTTGGGAGTCAAGTATGTCTCTGTTGAAAGTATGTCTCTCCCGCTTACTTGCCATAAAACCAGGCAGCTTAATTATCAGATAAGCTCCAGTCTTCTCACCAATAAAAGGAGATGAAGAAGCCCCACATCTCTGGGCTGCTGGGAAAAACAGTAATAACGGATGTCGGGTACCTAGTGTGGTGACAAGTAGGCTATGATTATGAGGATTTAAGAGAATAAGGTCTGGACCCTACCATCAGAAAGGGAGTTTAAGTCTAAGGGTGCCAGTCAGTCCTTCTCTCTCTTTGTTATTCATCCTATGAGTTGATATTTATGTCCAAAAACTGTTTGATTTCTTGCATTAGGGTAAAATACTGAAACCAATAGGGCTCTTTCTGATGTTGGGTAGGGGCCCCCAGAGTAGTTGTTCATTCTAAACATCAGGCAGGATTATTGAGTACATGTTAATGTAGGAAGGGTAAGAAATTAGACCCAATGCGCTCTGGAAGATGTTTTGTTAGTGGTTTATTTTTTCAAAAGCCACAATCTCGGTTTGTTTCTTTTAGGTAGCCTCCCTTCTTTCCCCTAAAAGTAGAGTGCAGAAAACATTTTGATGAGTGATTTGACTGTTTAGTTCCAGTGAGGATTTTAGCGAGCAGAACAGACATACCTTCTTGACACACACACGGAACTCAAGGGCGAAGTGAGGCTTTCAGAGCAGGGGAGGGAGAAGGGGAGTGAAAGACTTTAACCTGCCCAGGTGTCTAAGAGGCAGGATCTCAGATGAGGGTGGGCCATGCCAACAGGTGCTACACACACACAAATCACAGGATAAGCTCAGGATGTGAAGTGTGAAAAGAACTGCTCACCACCCACTGGGTTTATCGGTGACAGATGGCTCACACACAGGGCTCTTTGTGGACCATCTTTGAATGACCAAGGGCACCAGCACAGGGGGTCTGCAAACAGCTTCTGCATCCATGGAGCTGGGCTCAGAGGATCAGAGGTTCAGAGACAGTTGAGGGGGGAAGATGTCTAGCTGGAAGAGAAGGTAGGAAGCTTTCATCACCTTACTACATTAGGAAGCCTTTGTCAAATATGAGTGAGGGACGTTTGCTCGCACAGCTGCGTTCCTCATGCCTTGACAAAAGGGGAGCTACACCTGTCACCAGAGAGCTAATGGAGTGTAACAGCACGTTCTTGCACGGCTGCTTAGAATGGACAGGAGTAACAGACACCACTTGGCCTTTGGAGCCCATTTTCCCAGTTGAGGCATTTGAAATATCTCTTGCACAGTGGAACATTAGCCATGTTATGAAATCAGAGAAAGAAGATGTTTCTCCGGCTCAGGACCCAGTACTGGTTTTAAGGATGTTTCCTATGATCCTCGATGAGCAGGCATGTGGACCTCTGGGACCTTCCTCCTTGCTTCATTACCATCTCCTGGAAATGATGTTGCCTGGGGGCCTAGTTGTCTTCCAACTGAAAATGTGGTCCTCAGACCAGCAGCCTCAACATCAAGAAGCTTCCCTCCAAGTAATGGAACTAGAGGAGAAAATTCTGAAACCCATATAGGACATTGCTCACTCTTCTGGCCATTAAGAAAGACTGGCTGCCTGGTCACATACTTGCCTGGTTCCTTCCTTTAGGCCATACTGTGTCCACACCTATGACCTGATGCTAAAACTGAGGCCACATGTTATCGTGTGAGCTATGGAAAATAAGGAGCCACCCAGTTTTTTGGATTGTTTCCCAATGTTCATGATTCCTGGCAACTGAAAACCGCTTCCAGGGACAGGACTATTGGGGGGGGGGGGGCGGAAGAGGGAGGAGAGGGAAGTGGGGTGAATACTGCTGACACAGTGGAAAAGCTGCCAGGGAGGGACCCTGAATCAGCGGGAGTCCACCTTCCTTCCCGTCCTGCTCTCCAGGCTCCAGTGCTGGGGTCAGTAGTTCATGCATAAGAAATCAGGATTCTTTGGAGCAATTCATGCTGCCAAATCCACACTGACAGTCCAGGCCAACCCGCAACCCTCTTTGTATTTGAAGGTCAGTTGCTCTGCGTCAAGCACACTTGACAATTGCTCAAAGGGAAACAAGGGAATTGTGTAGAAATGAGTCAACCTGCCTTCGATTAACTCAACTTGAAATGAACCTTTCCGTGATGGTCAGACAAGTCTGCGGGGCTTTACCTGAATGTTACCCTCACGTAGAACACATAATATGTACTTGTCAGATTATGGTTCGACATCAGGTTTGGGGAAGAAATGAACTTGAACATAACATACAGTCCAGGTAATTTCAGCAAGATTGGAGGCAACATGTTAAGAACATGTGTTCACGTTTTAATTATCCACAATGAGGAAGAAGAAATCACGAAACTGGTCCAAGGGGGTAGGTAGCCAGCCTTCCCCTCCCTTCCCTCCATACCCCAGCCCTTCATTTCACCCTCTCTCTAGGGATGGCTGGCCCCCTGGGGAGGCAGGTACAAGTAGATATCCAACACATGGCACTGTGAGGACTGGGGGAGGCCTTGGGCAGGCTGAGGGCATGGAGAGATGTCCTGCCACGCACAGTTAATCTGTACCATGGATAACGGAGAGTTGGCTATGCGCAAATCCGGATAAGTATTGGACAATACATTCAGTTGATACAATATTTATAGTCAATATGGGCAAAGGGGTGGGACGCCTGAGTGGCTTAGTCAGTTAAGCACCAGACTCTTGATTTCAGCTCAGGTCATGATCTCAGGGTTGTGAGATTGAGCCCCATATCAGGCTCCTTCCTGGGCATAGAGCCTGTTTGGATTCTCTCTCTCCCTCTCCCTCTGCCTCTCCCTTCCCCACTCTCTCTAAAAAAAAAAAAAAAAATAATAATAATAATAAAGTAAAATAAAATAAAATGTAAAAAGAAAAAGAGAAAATTGGGGGTTCCCCATCTTTTCCAACATCTGCTGTGAAATACAGTGATGCTGCTGGTAGGAAAATGTCATTCCTGGTGGTGTCAGCTATTTGGTATGGAGGCATGAGGCAAAGTTAACCTCAGAAGCTTTGCCAATGCTGTTTTGATCTATGTTATATAACTCCATCACCAAAGCTGTTGCTTCTGCAGAGGAATTGGCCATACTCACAAGGTTCTCAAAAACTCTGCCATTTAGACATAAATTGTCAGTTAAAACCATATTAGATAGGTATATGTTCTCAAGAAGAACATCTTTACAGCCTGTATCCTACTAACTCCCAACACATGTTTGGTAGGAAGGCAGGAAGCATACCTACAGAGATGCCCAAAACACCACCAGGGACCCCCTGAGGTTGGCCACTGCAGTCATATGGCAACCCTTCCTCCTGACTTGGGGGAAAAGTCAAGCACTTAGGCTCAGGGCCTACAACCTGACCCAGAAAAGGACCTCCAGCCAGCATCTCCTTGTCCTTCTATGTGGCATGCTCAAGACTTTGGGGAAAAAAATATTGTATGCTTCTGCCTCACAGAAATTGAAGATTCATGGTATAGATTATACCTCACCTAGAAAACGAGGAGAGATAATCAAAGTGAGAGTCCATTTCTCTTGACTTCTAACCCTGTGCTTTATCACGTAGTTATCCCTCTAAGTGCTTCCACATTGGAAACCAATTCCCCGGATTGTGCTAGATAATACCCACAAGACCCTGTGTGCATGTGCGTGCGTGCGTGTGTGTGTGTGTGTGTGTATGTGCTGCGGGAAGTGAAACTTGCCTTAGAGATGTGGAGGAAAGAGATTCCAAAATCTCCTTGGTGTCACAGGGTCATACAGAACCAGTCAGAGCACTGGAGGCCAAGACTAAGTCCCAGCAGGCAGCCAGCATGAGAACCTGGCAATGCCCACTCGATTGTAGGAGGGAAGAGGAGTTTCCTTCTAAAAAGTTGAAGTATTCTGGAAATGAACGGAGGGTACAGACATAGGCCTGGCATTCAGAGGGTCTGTAGAGTAACTGCTGCAAGTCTGTTTGGGTTGAGACAAGGTCCAGGCTCCCGGTTCCTTCCACTGAAACCAACCTGGGAGAAAACTATGGAAATTAGAGATCACTGATCTGAGGAATTAGCATACAAACTGGGACAATTCTTGGGTGGACTGAAAGCTGAAACGGATCAGGTCCAGGCATGGGGTGGGGGTGGGGGGGGTGTGGCTGCCTTCCAGGGCACAGGGTACAGTGAGGGGAGAGGAGGTTGGGGGCAACCTTTTAAGTGTTGCTCTATCCTCTCCTTCTCATTTCCTTGCTAGAGTCTCCAAAACAACCCAAGAAGCAAAGCAAACATAATGAATATTCTGTGATTAATCTTGAGATATGTAGAGCTCTAATAGCCCGCGATCTCGCTCTCTACCCCATGTCAGCCACCCACTCCCCGGCACATCTTCGACCCTGACATTACTACTGCCTCATCACCTCCACAATCTCAGTTCCAGGCGCCCCGCCGTCTGCCCACCACTTCCTATCCTCACAGCTATGACCACTCAGCCAACAATTCTCTAGCTGTATTCAGGATCTACCATCCATTGTCTTTGCCCTCTTTTCTAGGCCACCCCTCCAATGTTCTCACTTCCTTGCGTACCCTGCAAAGGTTTCATATCACCTCATCACGAATATTCCCTTCTTATCCTCCAGCACCCTTTACCCTCTCTCCCTGCAGCTTCCTTCCCTGGAAATAACCCCAACTTTGATGAAATCCTACCCCCACCTTCTCTAGGCTGCACCCAAGTAGCTTACTTGACTGGAGAACATTAGTCAACGGTGCCTAGCAGTCTCGCCGTATTTCCTTAGAACATTCAATCTCTGACTCTCCTAGATAACCATAATTGACCCTTGAACAACGGGTTTGAACTGGGTGGGTCCATTTATGCTTGGATTTTTTTTCGATAAATACAGAACAGTACTATAAATGTATTTTCTCTTCCTTATGATTTTCTTAATAACATTTTCTTTTCTCTAGTTTCCTTTATTGTAAGAATATAGCATATAATATGTATAACATATAAATATGTGTTAATCGACTATACTATCAAGAAGTCTTCTGGTCAACAGTAGGCTGTTAGCTATTAAGTTTTGGGGGAGTCAAAAGTTATACATGGATTTTCAACTGCACAGGGAGGAGGGCAGTCAGCGCCCCAAATCCCATGTTGTTGAAAGGTCGATTGCATTTCACACCTTCTCCTTTCTCCCTGGCAATCCGGCAGTCCTCCGCCTCCCAGCTGGAGACCATGTTTTTTATTTGAGACAATAGAAGGCACCCTTATCTTCCCACTCCCAAATTTACCAATCTGTCCAGACCTCCTGCCTTCCTTCCCATCCCTGGGATGCTACCCTGCTCCCTGCCGAGGCCAGCTTCTTCCTGCTTGGGTTCCTCAGAAGCAGACTCTGAGATGAGCATTTGGGCGAAACAATTTGTTAAAATAATCCCCGGAGAAACCAGGCATGGAGGGGGGGAAGCAGAACAGGGCGAGGGGAAGCCAAACAAGGGTATAGTTTCAGACAAAATCCCTCAGAGCATGGTTTGGCCTACAGAACTCAGGAGTGTCACTTACACCTTGGATTTGTTCTGCCTAAAAGCCCAGGAGCTGGGCTCTCATATCCCTGCACTTAGCAGCCACGGGCCAAAGACCGCCCTCGGGGTTGCAAGCTCCCAGGTATTTACAGCAGCTGGTACTCCCATAGAGGCTCCCATAGCCCAAGGGCAGGCTCTGCAGAAGGAGGGTAGGGTCAGGCCTTTGGAAGCAAAATACGCTGATACATAGAATAAGTTTATTATCGAAGATGCTGGAGTATGATCAGATATGGAAAAAAGAGTACCATAAAAGAGATTGGGGGTGTGGGTTCGGGGGAGGAGGGCCCGCTTCATCATCAAATCAGGTGGTCAGGACAGAACTCGTTGAGAAGATGAGATTTGAGCAGATGGGCCTGAAGGAATTAGTGAAGCAGCTCTCTGGGGAAGACGGGCCCAAGCTGAGGAATCTGCTAGAGTGCAGCCCCCTTAGGCACTGACCCCCTCATCTGGCAGTTTCTAGCAGGAGCATTTTGGCCAGTGTAGCTAGTGAAGTAGAGAAGGAAAGAGAAGCAGGAGATGAGGTCAGAGAGGTTGCAGGGATGGGGCCAGGTCAAGTAGGACCCTGTAGGATCAAGTATCTTGCACCAGGGTAAAATGCAGAGCCCTGTGGGGATTTTAAGCAGACGACTGACTAGATCTGACACATCTTGTGTTTCCTTACTCTCCATGTCCCTACCTGCTTTATTTATGTATTATTATGGTTGATTGATTGATTTAGCACTTACCACTTCTTAACAACATATTTTATATTTGTTGCCTTGCTTATTTATTTTCTGCTTTCAGGCTCCCAAGAGCAGGGGCTAAGTGAATGAATGGGTGAACCCCTGTTCTGATGTGAATCAGTAATCAGTAGGATGGAAGTTCTTTTCCTTTTGTGGTTAGAAGACAATGGGACCCGAAAACACCCAACACCCCTCGTGTGTCCTCCAAAAGCACCTGTCTTGATAGGTAGATATTTGTTGGCGCATGCGCCAAAAGTACCAAGTATGCGGAAGTAGAAGTGTATAAATCACCCCCTCTGTCTGTGCTCGGGGCTCAGACCTTTGGAGACCACTCTCCTCTGAGCTCCCAGGCGTTAAATAAACCTCCTATCCTCCAAGATCTCCGGGTGCCGCTTGGTTCTTCGGACGGGGGATCCAGCCCAGGTTCCGCAACACTAGTAAATAAATGCAAGGCACTACTCTAAATGCTTTACCTTTACTCACTTTACCCCACCACAACCCTTGAGTAGATACTATCATTATCCCCCCCTTGAGAGATGATAAAACTGAAGCAGAAGGGTTGGGTAACTCACGTCGGGTGAGTTCAGATGAGTTACTTAGATCCCAAGGGGGAGCGCTGGGACTCAGGACGGTCTGGCTGGGGCCCCTGTGCTCTCAACAGCACACCCCACAAATTGCAGTCCTTGCTCTCTTTAAGCCCTGCTTTCAAACACGGCACTTCCCACGCTCTGGCCATGCATGGTTTGTGTAGACTAAGTCCGGTCTTCTCCGTTGTTGATTATACAGCTCGCTCTAGAAGTCCGTGCACTGTGCTTTGTGAACCTCATGCCCAGTGCTGGAGGTGGCCAGGCTCCCCACTCATTCAGGAAGCCATAAAAGTGAAGGGAAATGCGCTGTCCCGGTGAAATTTAGGCTCCCTTGTATCATTCTGCTTTTTCGTTTTGTTGGTTGCTGAATTCTTTCCCCCCTTATCTCTGCTCTTCTGGTTGGTGTAGACAAGCCCCAGGTTTTCCTCTATTTAAAAAGTTCTGGATGTGAAGTTAGTAAACAATTTACGTGAGTGAACATATGTTACGGAAGTGGAAACAGCTGGTGCTGGGGAGGCTGGTGGCCATGAGTTGTTTTTATGGGGGGAGTCATTGGAAAAGCTCCCAAACCGGGCCTGGATTGTCCTTCATGGTTCCTCTGGTTTCTCCTCCACACCACCCCCCCTTACTCCTCCTCCTCTCGTCCCTCCCCTTCCCATGCCCTCCTCTCCTCTCCCCTTCCCATGCTCCTTTCCCTCCTTTCCTTCTTCCCCTTTCCATGCCCTCTCCCCTCCTCTCCTCTCTCCTTCCTGTGCTCCCTTCCCTCCTCTCCTCCCTCCCCTTCCCGTGTCCCCTCCCCTGCTCTCCCCTTTCTCCTTTCCCTACTCTCCCTTCCCCTCTGTTCTCCTTCCCTCCCCTGCTTCTTTTCTCCCATCCCATTCCTTCCCTCGCTTATGCTTGAATGTTGAAAAGCACAGTCTTTCTTCCACAACTTCCTCTCTCCTGCCCCGCCTTTTTGGAGGGAGGGGCTAAGACCATTATTTTGCCTCCAACCCCACGGGATGCGCAAGGGGTGAGAAGGAAAGCAGTGGGCTCTGTGGCCCAGGGAGTCTGCAGCCTGGACAGCAGCTACTTGCCACCTCAATCCAGGACAGCCCCTGGTGGAGAGCCAGGTCTGGAGGGTGGGCACCCAGGCAGGGGAAGCCCAGTGAGGGATGCACGTGAGGACGGGTTCAGAGGGCCATGAGAAGCCCCTCACGGGGCCATGCACTAAGGGGCTTGAATTATAACGACGGTGTGATACCAGACTAAATGATTTCCTCTTGCTTAATAATAACAGGGACAATACTAATACAGCAATAGTAACAAATACACACAGCGCTTCTTACATTCCAGGTACTTGATGTACATTAACTCTCCTCTTCCTCATAACAGCCCTGTGAAGTAGGTACTACACCTGAGGCAGCTGAGGAACAGAGAGGCTAAGTAGCTTGCCCGAGGCCACACAGCCAGGAAGAGAGCTGGGACTCAAGCCCAGGCAGTTGGCCTGGAGAACTGGAGCTGCAGTTGTGAGATGGCTCATTCTTGTGCCTCACTTTACAATCACAGAAAAGCAAGCAACCTGACAAATTGGCACGTTTGTTCCCTGTGAGGGCTTGTGCGTAACACATTCAAGTAGCGGTGCAGAATGGGATCTTGATGTTCTCTAATTCTGATAGTTTCACACATGATCGCGTGGCTGGATGAAGGGCTCCACTAGTGAACACATTTTGTCTACCCGTGTGCATCCTCTGGGAGGTCTGCTATCCTTAGTTGAGAAAGAATACTGGAAATGCAAGTTACCTATTCGTTTACTCAATCATGTGTTGTCTATTGTGTATCAGAACTGGGCCAGGTTGTAGGGATATAGAGAGAAAAGACGTGGTCCAGTTGAGAAGACAACCGAGCAAATATAAAGAATAACATGGTATGATAAGAACTATCAAAAGAGGTAAGTGCTGGATGCCGGGTGCTATAGAAGGACCTCTCCCAACCCTCTGGTGGGCACAGCTGAGGCTGAGGAGGGGAGCTGTCGGAGAGGGGGTCCTTTTAGGAAGAGATGGTGTATGCACCTCATCTCGGAGGATGAGCAGGTGTTGAGTTAGTGAACATAAGGAGCATTTCTTCTCTCTGGATGGAGGACCAAAGCATGCCTTTGTCCCCGTGGGGACACATTTGATTGATCATGCTACCTGGCTTGTCATCTGTACCATGGGTGAATCGATACATTAATTTTTCTCTTTTCTGACACAAGCCTCCCCCCACACACACACAGGTGGCACGTGAAAAGTGTGAGACAGCATCATGCCGTGCTTTTCAAGGTTGGCTAATGAAAAAATCCTAATTGCTGTCTCTTGTGGGCTGAATTGTGTCCCCCCCCCCCAAAACTCATACATGGAAGCTATAGGCCCCAGTAGCTCAGAATATGACTATATTTGGAGATAGGGGTGTTAGGGTAGTAATTATGTTAAAATGAGATCAGTAGGGTGGGCCATAATCCAATATGACTGGTGTCCTTATAAGAACAGAAGATTAGGACACAGACATGCACAAAGACCCCGTGAAGACAAAGGGAGAAAATGACCACCTGCAAGCAAAGGAGAGAGGCTGCAGAAGGAAACACGCTGCCAACACTTTGATCTTGGACTTCTAGCCTCCAAAATGGTGAGGAAATAAATTTCTGTTGTCAAAGCTACCCACTCTGTGGTATCAATTATGGTAGCCCTCAGAAACTAACTCCCTGCCTTACCCTCACTAACCCATGCTGAATGAAGGTGTCCCTCGTTGGATCAGTGTCAATCAGGGGAAAATCCTGGTGGAAAGCACCATGGTTGGTAAACGGGGGTTCAGAGAAGAGAATGTTACAGTTCCTTATTTAAGGAGCTCTGTGCCCTGAAACAGCACGCCAAGAAGGGCCGCCTCCTGCAGACCTGGCCTCTTGGCATGACATTGCATCTGGAATGCTACGAGCCGGGCCTTCCTTTAGCCCAGGCTCAGCCAAAAGTTTTAACAAGAAGAGATTTCACAAATATGTATGTATAGCATGGATAGCAGAATTCAAAACCTTTCAATTTGTATATAAGTTAAATTTGATGAGCTTTAATACCACATTGTATCAAATATTTTCTCCCAGAGTGGGACTATTATTTGCTTATGGAGAGCAGATGGACACACACTTGGAATCTTAGAAGCTTTCTAAAGCAGTGTTTCCAGGTAATCCTTGAGCAAACTGAGCAACTGAGTTGGCTGAGTCATTTTTTTTTTTTCCCTAAAGTAGTCAAAGAGAGAATTGTGCTATTTTTCCTAACCTAGCATGACTTAGAAGTTGATTACAAGCCACTCTCCCCAACCACTTATTTCTAGTAATAAAAAATTAGCAGATGAGACGGGGCTGCTTATTAGCTAGAAATCCCATGTAATTACAGTGATAATACAATTTATTTTTCAAGCTAGGACATTTTTCAAAGTGAAAGAAGAAGACACTATTAAAAATCATGCCAGGATAAAGTCAGGACCCAGGGTTGTTCTAAGCAGACATGCAATCATTGTACTAGACAAATATTTTTGCCCCAGTTACAGCTGTCACTGAAGAATCTTCCAGGGCATTAGCTCATTGTTTCTTAAATCTTAAAAATCACAAGCATCCTTTTTTAATTTGGACAAAGCTGTTTGGATAAGCTCATGATATCACGTATTTTTTGTACTTCCCCAAGCTTGGCCATGTGAAGAACTGCAAGTCTGGGCACCCACATCTGAACGCCTCGTGTGCCGGGACGTGCTGCTGACTAAGGAAGCAGCAAGTGGAGAAGAAATAGCGGTGGTCCAGGGGTCAGCTCTGCCCTCCTGGCTGTTGGACAACAGATAGTCCGCTTAGCTATAAAATGTGAAGGTGGGACCATGTAATTTCTACATCAGCCATGGCTCTGTCATTCCCATAGAGGAGCAGCTTAGGGACAGGAGTAGGGTTTGGACGAGGCTGGGGGCCTCGTGTGAAGCTGCATTTATAGCACAATTTTGTTGTTGTTGTTGTTGTTTTAGAGAGAGGGCGGGGAGGGGCAGAGGGAGAGAGAGAATTCCAAGCAGGCTCCACGCCCAGCACGGAGCCTGACATGGGGCTCGATCCCACAACCTTGAGATCATGACCTGAGCCGCGATCAAGAGTCAGATGCCCAACCAACGGAGCCATCCAGGTACCCCCTCCAGTAGCACACTTTTTATAAAATGCTGGAAACAGCAATCGTCCATGTCAGAAAATGGGGAGGGGTTGCTGAAGCTGGTGCTTGGTTGGTCTACGGCCGCCTTCGGTGCTGCATACACAATTCAGCCCTCAAGTTCTGCCGTCCTTCTATGGATCTAGGATTTGGTAAGAATAAGCATAGTGACAAAAAATAAAAGACGAACATTGACTACAAGATTGGAATGAATCTGAAATGTTGAAATTCTTAGAGAAAAGTAGAATGTTTGGATGATTATCTAGAATTGAGAACCTGAAGAGGCATACATGAACACCCTAGTAACTCTTTCTCATTAAGCATAAGCTTTATTTGCAATGATTTTTAGGGTATAAAAAGTGGTGTGGTCTTCGGTCAGAGATTCCTACTGCATAATATATAAAAGTTCATCTCAAAAGTCGGAAATTGTGTTTTTCACCCACAAGTATGGCAAAAAATTAAACGTGCAGTAGTAACTGGTGATACAGAGGCTAGCAGGAAATGGACACTTACATGTTGGTAGAAGTATAACTGTTTCAGACTTTTTTTTTTTTTAAGTAGGCTCCGTGCCTGGTGTGGAGCCCAATGTGGGGTTTGAACTCACCACCCTGATATCAAGACCTGAGCCCAGAACAAGAGGCGGATGTTTAACCAACTGAGCCACCCAGGTGCCCTCAACCATTTTTTAAATTATTAATTTTTTTCAATCATTTTTAAAATAAACTTTTAAATTGAGGTATGATTTCCTTACAATAAAATGTATCCATACTAATTGTACATTTGGATGAGTTTTGACTAGTACACCCATAAATCACCTCCATAATCATGTAGAGTATTTCTTTCAGCCCCAAAATGTTCCCTTTGTCCCATTCCAGTTAAGTCTCCCAATCCCCCCTACTCCAGGCAACCATTGGTCCATTTTCCATCACCATAGATTAACTTATCTTTTCTAGTTCACATAAGTGCAATCATATGTCTATATTCTTTTGTGCCATGCTTCTCTTACTAACTCAGTATAAGGGTTTTAAGATTCATCTATGTTGCTGCATGTGTCATCTTATTGATGAGTAATGGTCTATTGCATAGATAAGCCACAATTTGTTTACCCACTCACCTGCTGATAGACCTTTGGGTTGTTTCTAGTCTTTTTATATTACAAAAAAACTGCTCGGAACATTTGTGTACAAGTCTTCGTGTGGATGTATGTTTTCTGCATTTCTCTTGGCAAACACCTGTGAAGGTTAATGGCTGTGATTCTTAATCTTATGTATTTTTAATTTTTTAATTGTGATTAAACCTTATATTTGGATTGTCTGTGAGGGTGTTTCTGGATGAGATTAACATTTGAGTCAGTGGACTCAGTAAAGGAGACTGCCCTTCCCAGTGTGGGTGGTCATCCTCCAACCTGTTGAGGGCCTAACTAGAGTGAAAGGTGGAGGAAGGGAGAATCCGTCTCATTCTTCTGCCTCACCGTGTGAGTGGGGACATCTCATCTCATCTTCCTGGGGCCCTCGGACTGCCATCCACTCCCGGATCTCAAGCCTTTGGACTCAGACTGAATTCTACCACTAGCTGTCCTGGGTCTCCAGCTTGTCCACAGCAGATGGTAGGACTTTTCAGCCTCCGGGATTACTGTTTTCCGACCTGATGCTCCCCTCTACATTCTCACCAGACGATTCTAACGATGTGTGGTAGGATCCCATTGTGCTTTTAATGTGCCTTTCCCTCATGACTAATAATGCTGAACACCTTTTCATATGTTTATTAGCTTTTGGGAAACATCAGATCCGTGTATTCTTTATATATTTACATATATTCTAGATAGACAATATTTTGGATGATATATAGATAGAAAGAGAAAGAATATTTTCTCTCAGGCTGTGACTTGTGTTTTTTCTGCTGTGTATTTTTTATTTAAATTCAATTAATTAACACATAGTGTATTATTAGTTTCAGAGGTGGAGGTCAGTGATTCATCAGTCTTATGTAACACCCAGGGCTCATTACATCACGTGCCCTTCTTAATGTCCAGCACCCAGTTACCCCATTCCCCCACCTTTTCCCCTCCAGCAACCCTCAGTTTGTTTCCTGTGATTAAGAGTCTCTATATGGTTTGTCTCCCTCTCTGATTTCGTGACTTGTGTTTTCATTAATAATTTTTTTTTTTTGAGGAACAGAAATTTAAATGTAGATTTAATTTTGATCGATTAGATTTAATTAAAGATACATATATACATGTGTTACACTGTGAGTTAGGGGTCAGTTTCTCCTTTTTTCCCTCAAGGATCTCTAACTAACCTAAAACCATTTATTGGGGCGCCTGGGTGGCTCAGTCATTAAGCGTCTGTCTTTGGCTCGGGTCATGATCCCAGGGTTCTGGGAACGAGCCCCACATTGGGCTCCCTGCTCAGCGGGAAGCCTGCTTCTCCCTCTGCCCCTCTCCCTGCTTGTGTTCCCCCTCTCGCTGTGTCTGTGTGTCAAATAAATAAATAAAATCTTTAAAAAATATAAAAACCATTTATGGAAAAGACCATTACCCCCCACTGAATTACAGTGTTTGTTTTCTTATTATTGAATTATAAAAGTTCTTCATACATTTTAGATGGAAATGTTTTGTCAGTTAGATGTATTGAGAACATTTTCTCCCTGTCACTTACATTTTCATTTTCTTAACAATATCTTGTGGAAAGCAGAAGTTTTTCATTTTGATGAAGTCCAGTTGATCATTTTTTTTCTTTTATGATCTGTGCTTTTGTCCTGAGAAATCTTTGTCTAACCTCTGGTCACAAAGATTTCTTCCTCTGTTTTTTTTTTCTCTAGAACTATTATATTTTTAGGTTTTACATTTAGTGCCATTTTGAGTTGATGTTTGTATGTGGTGTGAAATAAGAATCAAAGTTCAGTTTTTTGGTTGTTACATCTTTTTTATTAATAAGCTTAATTTTTAGAACAGTTGTAGGTTTATAGAAAAATAGAGTCAAAAATTTCCATATATCCCACACCTGATTTCCCCTATTGTTAACATCTTACATTAGTGTATTTGTTAAACTAATGAGTGAATAGTGACACATTATTAGTTTACCTAGTGTCTTTTTTCTGTTCCAGCACCCCATCCATCCCATGACATTTAGTTGTCATGTCTCCTTGGTTTCCTCTGGGCTGTGACAGGTTCTCAGACCTTCCTGTTTTTGATGACTTTGGCCTGCAGTTGTTTATACCCTTTGGTCCTGCTCACTGCCTGTCCCGAATGTCCCACTCCACTTTATGATGGATTGCTGCTAGATCTGTCCAACCTTTTGGCTTGTGAGTCTCACAGGACCTTGTTCGGGATGGGCAGCCCTGAACACATAGACAACACTTGACGTCACATGGTCAAATGCTCCATCTTTACCAGAGGCAAGTAGCACGCCAAGAGATGGTTTTCCAATGCTGTAGAATCCTGTCCTAGAGAAGGTACGATCGTTCTCCAAAACTCTGTGGTCTATACTGAGACTCTCCTACTGGGGCTTGCCGTCAGCTCTACAAGGTGACTTTTCCTGCTGCAGGTATTTCTAGTACCATGGTATCTGCTGGATCAACTGGCCTGTGTCAGAGATTCTCGTACTTCTGTCTGTCTGGACTTATTCAGAACCCTTTCCTGCTCTGGGCCTGATTCATACCTTGTAGCCTTTCATAGTACTTAGTAAATGGATCAGACAGCATTCTCAAGTGTGAAATACACTGATTGTGGAGCCAGAAGCCACCGGCCAAATATTTCGCTACCTTCTTTGTGTTGACAAGGAACAGGTGCAATAATTTGTCCTTTAATTTCATGGGACTTTCTGGCACCCCCATAAACACTTCCCTGACATGACAGACCCCTGAATCTTCATAGAGTCTACCTCCCACCTTCACGGAGCACACTGGGACCTCCAACCTCCTAGGCACTTCTTGCTCATCTGGTTAATATAATGTCATTGGTGTAATAGACTAGTGTGATATTCTCTGCAATGTCCTGTGGTTCAGGTCCCCGTGGATATATCATGAGAGATGGCGGGAGAGTTAGCATAGCTCTGGGGCAACCCTGTAACTCTATGCTCTTGTCTATCCCCTATGAATAAGAGCTGTTTCTGATCCTGGAAAAGACTGGGAAAGAAACCATTCACCAAAGCCATGGCGGCATTCCATGACCTCGAGGCTGTGTTGATCTGTTCTAGCAAAGACACCACATCCGGTGGTGCAGCTGCAGTTGGGGCGGGAAGAGAGGAACCGTGGCAGAAGATGGGACTGAATGAGGCTGGTAGCAGTTTCGAGTGAGCCGGAAGGGCTGGGTTAGACTTCTGCCCCAACACAGTGAGGAGCCCTTACAGGTTTGTAGGCCATGTATTCTAAGCCCTCACTAGTTTCAAACAGAAACTGTTGGCTAACATGGAATAGCTTCTAGGCGCCGTCTCTAGGTGGAATGGGTGCTGTGTGCTGAGATGACCGCCCAGCTCCTACCTTCAGGATTGAGACACGCATTCTGCTGGCCTCCCAGCCACACCCAGCCGCCATTATTCCCAGGAGAGATGCGCTCTTGCAGTCCTCTGCTGTTCTTTCTCAGGAACATCTCCTCCACTTCCTACACCTTCAGATATTCTCTGTGGTTCAGAGTGTGTCTCGTCTCACCCCTGATAGGATCAACTGCTTCCTTCTGTTTCCAGAGCATTTTGTTCATAATGTGAGTTTTGGATGCCAGAGACCCTGTGTATCACATTATGGCTCTTTGCCTGGTTGACCCCTCTGTGAGCACTCTGGATGCAGTCAGGGCCATGACTCCTTTGTCTTCATGTCACCAGAGGTTTGCGTACGGCCCAATACACACAGGCATCCAAGGAATGGTTATTGAATTAAATTTGTTATTTAATTAAATCTGATTCCGATGCTAAGGAAGGTAAAAAAAAAATCCAGGCCAAGATGCATACTTTATCCTTTTATAAAATATGTATTTGTTGTCACATAATAAAAAGAAGGGCTCAGAGAAGACTTTTTGTGCTGATATAATTTAGCTTTCTGAATTTGCAAAGTAAAACTGTCATAAACCAAAACCTTTTCTTTTTTCTCCATCTGAATTGGAACTGTTTAACCAGAAATGCACATGACTCTATTACCTTCAAAAACGATTTAATTCTATGTGTGTCTGTGTCTGTGTGTGTATGTGTAGATATGAGCTCGTGTTGTATTTGGAAACTCCCACTCTTTGACTCATTGATTTTTTTATCTTCAAGCATTAACTTCATAATAATTAAGGAAACAGGATAGTGCTGAAAGCAAAGATACTTTTGTTTATAGGTTAAAAACTACAACCTGGTTTTAGTTTAACACAAACCCGAATTCTTTTTAAATTTTGATTGGGGCATAAACGATTTACTGCCGCGAAGACTGTGAGTTTGACATGTGTTTACATTTTTCAGGTGCAAATATTCAGTGGCAGGATTTCCAAATTCCAGTTTCTAGCACTTGACTGTTTGTTTTAAATGTAAACTGCAGATTGAAATGCATACATAATTTGCCTGTTTCTGCATTATGGACCACATATGTACGTTTTAGACAACAAACAAGACATTTAACCAAGCCAAAAAATTGTTCATTATATTGGTTAGAACTAACTTGCCACTAACTTTAAGGTCCTAAATCTCAGTGGCTTAAACATGATAGAAGGGCATAGAGTGCATGTTTCTCTCATCAAAAGTCTGAGTGTGGGCAGTTCAGGGCTTTGGTGATGGCTCTAGGATCATCTGAGCCATAGGTGCCTCCAATTTTCTGTTCCACCAACTCAAAGATCTGGTCCTCATTCTTCTGGTCCAAGATGGAGCACTGGCCATCGGACCTATATCACAATGCTGAATGGATAACAGGAACAAGAAATGGCCTCTGTCCCCCAGAACCTGTGGACATTACTTCCTTTCATATCCCATTGGCCAGAACTTAGTTCTGGGGCTACTCAAACATCTGGCAAATGACACTGGGAAGTATGGTCTATACTCAGTATGGCCACATGCCCAGCCAAGTATTGGTCCTATTATGAAGACAACGGGGAAAATACATAGGGAGACCCACTGATATCTTTGCCACATGCACACATACCAAAGAGAAAACACAAGGCCAGAAAACATTTTGCAAAACAGTACATTGGAGGATTCCAGCTTTTGGGAATACGTCTTTGTTTGTCTTCATTTCTTCCACTGGCCCAAACATAAGTCTCCCACTTCCATTTCCTGTTTTTGTGTGTGTGAGACCATGTGTTCATCAGAGGCTCTATGGCCTGGCAGGCTCACTCCATAGAGGGCCTTGGAGATGACTTTGGTTATTCCGGAATGCATCTAATTTGTCCTACATGAGCTCAACGCTGAGCAGCCGATTCATTTGGCAACAATAATTTATTTATAAATAATCATGAACCTTTCCTTAAGTGTTTGTTTTGCATTTGGTCAGCTAAAACTACAAAAAAAAAAAAAAAACTGGTTTGCTGAGAGTTTAGAAAAATGACACTAGCAATTTGAGATACAGAACTGGGGACATAGGTGGGAGGAGGAAATTGAAGTTAAGAACTACTCAAGTGGTTCTCTTGGAGCAGCTTCAACTGCCAGGGGAGTGGGCTTTCCATCTCTTTCTCTTTCAACTGGGAATTTTCATCACTTTCATAAACCACATCAATGCCAAAAGGTTTTTTTTTTTTTTTTTTTTTTAAGGGCGGGGGAGAAACTTCTATCAGCTTAACATTACCCTTGGTGCTGTGGGAAATACAAGAGATATTTATTTTCTAGACTTTAAGAAAATGAGAAGGACAAGGGTATGGATTTAGTTGGGATAAAATAAGCTTAGCTGCAGTAACAAATAAATCGCAAAATCTCATTGGCTTAACACAGTAAACATTCCTTTCCTACTCACCTTTCAGTCTGGGGCAGGTCTGCCAGCCATGCTCCATGTCTAAGGACTGCCATCTGGAACTCACATCCTTCATACTTGCCATGGAAGGAGAAGGGAGGACTGGGGGACTAAGCAGGATATATATTTTTTTTTTTACAGATTCAAATCATGGTTTATTTTCTTGGAATACAAGTATATTTTTTAAATTTTTTATTGTTATGTTAATCACCATACATTACATCATTAGTTTTAGATGAGGTGTTCCATGATTCATTGTTTGTGCATAACACCCAGTGCTCCATGCAGAATGTGCCCTCCTCAATACCCACCACCAGGCTAGCCCATCCCCCCGCCCCCTCCCCTCTAGAACCCTCTGTTTGTTTCTCAGAGTCCATCGTCTCTCATGGTTCGTCTCCCCCTCCGATTTCCCCCCTTCAGTCTTCCCCTCCTGCTATCTTCTTTTTTTTTTTTCTTAATATATATTGCATTATTTGTTTCAGAGGTACAGATCTGTGATTCAACAGTCTTGCACAATTCACAGCTCTCACCACAGCACATACCTGCCCCAATGTCTATCACCCAGCCACCCCATCCCTCCCACCCCACCCCCCACTCCAGCAACCCTCAGTTTGTTTCCTGAGATTAAGAATTCCTCATATCAGGGGCACCTGGGTGGCTCAGTCGTTAAGCGTCTGCCTTCAGCTCAGGTCATGATCCCAGGATCCTGGGATCGAGTCCCGCATCGGGCTCCCTGCTCAGCCAGGAGACTGCTTCTCCCTCTCTCACTCCCCCTGCTTGTGTTTCCTCTCTCGCTGTGTCTCTCTGTGTCAAATAAATAAATATAATAAAAAAAATTAAAAAAAAAAAAAAGAATTCCTCATATCAGTGAGGTCAGATGATACATGTCTTTCTCTGATTGACTTATTTTGCTCAGCATAACACCCTCCAGTTCCATCCAGGTTGCTGCAAATGGCAAGATCGCATTCCTTCTGATGGCTGTATAATATTCCATTGTATATATATACCACATCTTCTTTATCCATTCATCTGTCAATGGACATCTTGGCTCTTTCCACAGTTTGGCTATTGTGGACATTGCTGCTATAAATATCAGGGTGCACGTACCCCTTCGGATCCCTACATTTGTATCTTTGGGGTAAATACCCAGTAGTGCAATTGCTGGATCGTAGGGTAGCTCTATTTTCAACTTTTTGAGGAACCTCCATACTGTTTTCCAGAGTGGTTGCACCAGCTTGCATTCCCACCAACAGTGTAGGAGGATTCCCCTTTCTCTGCATCCCTGCCAACATCTGTCATTTCCTGACTTCTTAATTTTAGCCATTCTAAGCAGGATATTTTTAAGGGCCAGGTTTGGAAGCTTCTTTTGCATGGGCCAGAGTTCAGTCAAGGGACTGGAACCCCAGTGCTGGTTCAGCTGAGGCAGGAAGCTTAGCGTTCCTGTGTGCCCAAGGATAGGAAATGGTGTGGCAGACACATGGCCATGTCTCCACCACACCTGGGGTGAACTCCCAGCTCTTGAGCTTTTCATCCTCCGTTGTCTCACATATAAAATATACACAATATCAACTGCTTGGGTGAAAGTTCAGTGCTTCACATCTAGGTCTTCATGAAATACCGGTTCTCTTCCTTTTATTTTGAAGCATCTGCAGTCTTGGAGACAATACTTAACATATGTGTCTAAAGCTAGAAGCATCTCTGACCTCGTCCTGAACACTGCCTGCTTCCAAGCACTGAGAGTGATAATTAAAATGAAGATTTCTCTTCCCCTCACACCCAGACAAGAACATCAAAAATAGGAATCTCGGGGGTGGGCCTGAGAAGCTTCACCTTTATATTCTCTACCCAGATTATTCTTTTATTTAAAAAATTATGATAAAATATACATAGCATAAATTTACCATCTTAGCCATTTTTAAGTGTACAGTTCATGTTATTGTATGACCAATCTCCAGAACTCTTTTTGCTTGCAAATCTAAAACACTGTATCCATTAAATAACTCTCCATTCTTCCTCCCTCAGCCCCTGGCAACCACCCTTCTATTTTCTGTCTATGAATTTGAGTACTCTAGACACCCCATCTAAGTGAAATCACACAGTATTTGTCTTTTCGTGACTAGCTTATTTCACTTAGCAGAATGCCTTAATTTTCATCCCTGTTATAACATCTGTAGGAATTCCCTTCTTTTTTAAGGCTGAATAATATTACAGCACCTCTATGTGTGCGTGCGTGTGTGTGCGTGTGTGTGTGTGTGTGTGTATACACAGCACATTTGCTTAGCCATTCATTCATCTATGTATACTTGGATAGCTTTCACCTCTTGGCTATTGTGAATAGTGCTGCTATAAACTTGGATATACAAATATCTCATCAAGATCCTGCTTTCAATTTTTGGGTGTAAATACCCAGAATTGGAATTGCTGGATCATATGGTAATTTTATTTTTAATTTTATTTATTTATTTATTTATTTATTTATTTATTTATTTATTTATTTATTTTGAGAGAGAGAGAGAGTGTTTGAGTTGGGGGGGGGGCAGAGGGAGAGAGAGAATCCCAAGTAGACTCCAAGCTGAGCGTGGAGCCCAACGCAGGGCTTTACCTCACAACCCTGAGATCATGACCTGAGCTGAAATCAAGAGTCAGATGCTTAACTGATTGAGCCACCCATGCACCCCTATTTTTAATTTTTTAAGAAACCAGATGATTCTTCTGCCCATCAAAGTTTGAGAAGCACTGGACTAGAAGATGAGAAAAGATATAATTAAGTGCCAGATTTGTACAATAGGACCATAAATACTATGGAGGTTAGAAAGGAAGAGGAGACAATAGAAAGAATTAGCATGGGAGGGAAATGCTGCAGAGAAAAGATGAGGACTGAGAGCAGCCTCAACACTTTGGGTTGAATAAAATGAAATGCAAGGAGAAGGCAGTCTAGGTGGGATACCACAGAAGCAAGTCAAGGAAGAGGCCATGAGTGAGCAGGTAGCAAGAGAGAAAAATCATGCTGGAGGCTCCTGGGAGATGAGGCTATCAGGAGAGGTTAGTTAGAGGTTAGTTAGATGATTGCAAGCCTTGAAATCCATGCAGATGGGTTCAGATTTAATGCATAGACTAGGCAACTCTCAATGTCTCTTGAAGAGAAGTGACATGATAATTGTTGGGTCATCATCCAGGAAAATTAATATCATCGATAAAATAGCATTAAAAGTGCATTTCTATATAAATTCCATTATAGTAAGAATTTCAATTAAATTATGTAAATTGTTATCGTAGTATTATAAATGATTATAAGTATATAATTATATTGTCCCCCCTGCCCCCCAGCAGCTTCTAACAGAAAAAGGTATAAAGAACAACTAAAGATTAGAGCATCTTCCACAATACCTGGCAAAATGCAGGAAAAAAAAGTCTTTCTGTCTGAATGGGATAAATAATATGAAAATCTGTGTGAGGAAAGTGATGTGTCTTTGGGGTTTTACACAAACGCTAGCCAGAGTTGTGGCATTTGAAAGGTTTGTGAAAGGTCCACCACGTACTGATACCGTGACAGTGAACAACCAAACCACTTTATGTGGTAGTTTCCTCATCTATGAAATGGTGACAAGAATAGAACCTGACTTTTTTGTAATGATTTAATGAGTTAAGGTATGTAAAGCCCTTAGCACAGAGTCTGGTGCTGAATAACAAAGAAATGCCATAGGGGTGCCTGGGTGGCTCAGTCTTTAAGTGTCTGCCTTCAGCTCAGGTCATGATCCCAGGGTCCTGGGATCGAGCCCCGCATCGGGCTCCCTGCTCAGCGGGGAGCATGCTTCTCCCTCTCCCACTCCCCCTGCTTGTGTTCCCTCTCTCGCTGTGTCTCTCTCTGTCAAATAAATAAATAAAATCTTAAAAAAAACCCAAATAAATGCTATATTAATGTTATTATCTGTACTCTCTGAAGAAATAAATGAAAGTTAATAAAATAATTTCCTGTTCCAACAAGAAATCATCAAGCATCAGAAACTTTCAAACTCATAATTTCCCTCAACTGATTTAGGACTTGAAGATATTCTCCACGTGGATTTTCTTATTTCGATCAAAGCAAATTTAAGGCATTGCTTACAAAATACCTAAATTTTAATAGTCCTCAAGAGGAATTCAAAGACTTACTTTTTTTCTGATCAGTACAATTTTCCATTATTTTATCCTTTTTTTTTTTTTCTGCCGTCTCTATGCCACCCTTCTTAAAATATAAGATTCTAAACAATAAGGACCTGACTGGGAGTGGGAATAAAAGGGTTGGTTGGGCTGATAAGTCTTGGGGGCAGAAACCAACTCTGTTGTGTTCAGTGTGGAGTCTTTGCCTCCCCCTGCCACCCCCCTCCCCGCATCTGACGTGTGGGAGGAGACCAATCAAAGTAACAATGGCTTGTGGCGTCCCAGGCCATCCTTCATCACAACCCATCAGTTGTTGCTATTACTAATTCGAAGGAGCAGATAATGACTGGATGAAAGATGGCGTATCATTGCATATGGCAGCTTTGACAGTGATGACCTCAGGACAAACTTCTGAAAAGTCTGAATTAGGAGAATAGTATTGTACCACCGATAACTACCTGGTTCAATAATTTATGAGCCAAAGCAGGGCTGGGGAAACGACGTGGTGACAAAAAGAAAGGGAGCAGGACAGGAAAGAGAAAAGAAAACAAAAATGCAAAACAAAAACAATAAACTAGGCTTTGCCCCATGGATACATTTCTAGGCATGTGCACATTTTAGAATGGCACCAATTTATCAGGGAGAAGTATTTGCTGACGGAGTACTGGTCATAGATATTTCTCAGAAGTAATCCTCATGGGGCGCCTGGGTGGCTCAGTCATTAAGCATCTGCCTTCGGCTCAGGTCATGATCCCAGGGTCCTGGGATTGAGCCCCGAATCGGGCTCCTTGCTTGGTGGGAAGCCTGCTTCTCCCTCTCCCACTCCCCCTGCTTGTGTTCCCTCTCTCGCTGTGTCTCTCTCAGTCAAATAAATAAATAAAATCTTGAAAAAAAAAAAGAAGTAATCCTCATTAGGAAATATTTTGAGAGTTTATAATCAAGCAGGGACTAGACGAGGTAGTCTGTTGATGTGACCGGGGTTCTCGGAGCCATACACTCTTTATTAAGCCACTGACCTGCTTTAACCCCCCACGGAGCTACTGAAGGTCACAAGATGAATACTTAAGGGATGATGATGACACAAAAACATCTCACACATTTTTATGGTTGAGTAATACTCCATTGTGTGTATAAACCACATCTGCTTTATCCATTCATTTATTGATGGACGCTTGGGTTGCTTCCATATCTTGGCTATTGTAAATACAGCTGCAATAAACATTCAGTGGTGCGTATATCTTTTTGAATTAGTATTTTCATTTTCTTTGGGTAAATACCCAGTAGTGGAATTGCTGGGTCATATGGTATTTCCATTTTTAATTTTTTGAGGAATCGCCATACTGTTTTCCACAGTGGTTGTATCAATTTACATTCTCACCAACAGTGCACAAGGGTCCCCTTCTCTCCATATCCTCACCAACACTTGTTATTTCTTGTCTTTTTGATACCAGCTATTCTGATAGGTGTGAGGTGATATTTCATAGAGGTTTTGGTATGCATTTCCCTGATAATTAGTGATGCTGAACATCTTTTCATGTGTCTATTAGCCATCTGTATGTCTTCTTTGGAAAATGTCTATTCAGGTCCTCTGCCCATTTTTAATCAGATTATTTGGTTTTTTGGTGTTGAGTTATAGAAAAAAGAATGAGATCTTGCCATTCACCACAACATGGATGGACCTAGAGGGTATTATGCTCAGTGAAATAAATCATACTGGTAAAGAAAAATACCATATGATTTCACTTACATGTGGAATCTAAAAAAAAAAATAACAAACGAACAACAACAAATGAACAAGCAAACAATAAGTATAAACTGCTATAAATACAGAGAACAAGCTGATGGTTGCCAGAGGAAAGGGGGGTGAGAGATGGGAAAAGGGGTGAAGGGTAGTGGGAGATACAGGCTTCCATTATGGAATGAATAAGCCATGGGGATGAAGGGTACAGCATAGGGAAGATACTCAATAGTATTGGAATGCCGTTGTATGGTGTCAGGTAGTATGTACATTTCTGGTGAACAGAGAGTAACGTGTAGAGTTGTCAAATAACTACGTTGTACACCTGAAACTGGTGTAACATAGTGTGTCAACTCTGCTTCACTAAAAAAAAAATTTAAGTCTTATACAGTTCATGCCATACAGTTACTAGATTTTCACATGAAGACACACAAATATACAACAGATAAGTTTACTTACTGCATGGCATGATGATTATTCACTACTCATTAAGTGGAAGTGGATCATCATAAAGGGTTTCATCTTTGTCATCTTCATGGTGAGTAGGCTAAGGAGGAGGAGGAAGAGGAGTTGAATTTGCTGTCCTGGGGGGTGGCAGGGGCAGAAGAGGTGGAGGGGGGTAGAAGGGAAAGAAAAGAGGAGAGGCAGGTATGTTGAGTGCAACTTAATGGAAATAGATCACCATTTCTGCCTGACTCTTTTGCTTTGTTGTTTCTCTAAAAATGTTTCTCTGTGGTGCCAATCCTTCTTTTACCATTTGCTTTAGTTTCCGTGCCCATATCATAGAAAGATCCGTGTCCTAAAAGAAGTCAAAAGCAATCTTGAATAATCGGAACCCTTCTGCTAGACTAACTAATGTCAATTTGTTTTCTGGCAGCGCTTCTTCTAGATCTTCTTCCTCATCGTCTGGCACTGGTTTGGAAGCACTTGTATCCATCAAGTCATCTTCTGTTAATTCCTCTGGTGTTGTGTCTATTAGCTCTTAAATTTCTCTAAGATCCATATCTTAAAACCCTTTATTCCCCACCACCACCATCTTTTTGCCATATCCACAATCTCTTTCATGATTTCCTTAATTGGCTCCGTCATAAATCCTGTGAAGTCATACACACCATCTGGACACAGTTTTCTCTAGCAGGAATTCATTGTTTTGGGCTTGGTGGTTTTCATGGCTTTTTCTGTAACAGTGATGGCATCTTCATTGGTGTAATGCTTCCAGACTTTCATGATGTTCTCTCTGTCGTGGGCTCTATTCCATGGTGTTGACAATCCTTTCCATAGAGTATGATGTGTCATGAGCCTTAAAGATCCTTATGAGCCCCTGACCTAGAGGCTGAATTGGAGACATTGTGTTGGCACTTTGACCCCTTTGGTGTTGAACTCATGGGGCTCTTTCTGGGTGGCCAGGGGTAATGTTCAATATCAAAAGAACTTTAAAAGGCGGTCCCTTACTGCCAAGGTACTTCCTGACTTCAGGGACAAAGCGTTGATGGAATCAATCCAGAAAAAAATGTTCTCATTGTCCAGGCCTTCTTGTCACACAACCAAAGTTTGGCAGCTGGTGTTTATCTTTTCCCTTCAAGGCTCAGGGGTTAGCCTGAGAGATAAGGGCAGTCCTGATCATAAACCCGACTGCATTTTCACAAAACAATAGTTAGCCTATTCCCTCCTGTCTCAAATCCTAGTGATCACTTCTCTTCCTTACTTATAAATGTTCTTGGTAGCATTTTTTTTCCAGAATAGGGCACTTTCATCTGCATTAAAAATCTGCTCAGACAGATATTCTTTCTCCTCAATGACTTTCTTAATGGCGTCTGGAAACTCATCTGTTCCTCTTGGCTGGAAGAAGCTGCTTCTCCTGTTATCTTGACATTTTTTAAGCCAAACCTCTTTCTAAAATATCAAACCATCCTTTGCTGGCATTAAATTCTCCAGTGTTCATTCTTTCACTCTGCCTTTAAGTTGTCATATACTGTCATGACTTTGCTTTTTCTCAAATCATATTAGAGTCTACGGGTATGCCTTGCTTATAGCAATCCTACACCCACATTTTCAATATGAGATAAAAAGGTATTTCACAAAAAGCACAAGGTTTTCATGTCTGCTGGCAGGCTTATGAATTTCCTTTTCTTGTCTTTACGGTGCTCCTTATGCTGGATTCATTTATCTTGAAATGGTGAGCAACCAAAGCCGCTCACCTTGATCTACGGTACATATCAAGCAATTCAACTTTTTCTTGCAATGTCATGTCATGACTTTTCTCGGCTTCTTGGGAGCACTCCCAACATCATTAGTGGTATTTTGTATGGGTCCCATGGTATTAGTCAAGGCTTGCCCTATTGTACTAAACATGATGAAAAATACACAAGAAGCATGACAGAATGCTTTTTACTATGACATACGATTTACTGGAGAGACAGATTGCTCATATGGAGACAATTCGTGTCACAATGTGTTTTAAGTGGATACTTGGAACACTTGAGCTCCCTGCAGCAGCAACAGGAGGTGGCTATGAAGTGATTACAGTAGTAGCACATGTACTATAGTCGATTTTATGCAGTTATGATTTAATACTGCATCTTTACATTTGTTCACATTTCTCTTGACAGTAAATGACACTGTGTATGGTCTGTGTTTGTGTGCATAAATTTTTATAAATTTCAACTTCTTAGAATAGATTTGGGATATTTTATGGTAGTAAGTGATAAAATAGACTAGTATCTGCATTTATTTTGAATGTTCATGACATACTAACTTTTTCTTAAGATTTTTGGTATTTCTAGCTTATGCAGTTCATCTTTGAGCTTTTTCAATTTGTTGTAAATCTCAAAAAATTTTTCTGACATATTTACTGAAAAAAAATCCACATACAAGTGGACCTGTGCGGGTCAAACCTTGTTGTTCAAGAATTAACTGTATTTTGTAGATGTATTTAACACCTGCAATCAGTTGACTTTAAGTAGAGGAGATCATCCTTTGTAATATCGTGGGCCTCATCCAATCAGTTGAAGGCCTTCAGAGCCAAACTGAGATTTCCCTGAAGAAAAAGAAATTCCATCTGTGGACTACATTATCAATTCCTTCCCTGGTAAGTCAATTCCTTGTAATCTATCTGTCCATCCATTCATCCATCCATCCATCCATCCATCCATCCCCTACTGGTTCTGTTTCTTTGTTAGAATCCTGGCTGATACAAAAGAGAATCATTAGGAAATTTCAAACTCCAAGGGAAAAATTATTTTGACTAACAACAACAAAAACAACAAAAGCCAATGGCCTCATCACTGTTAACCATTGAGTCCTAGACCAAGACCAAAAACTCCAAAAGCAAAGCCATGTGCTCCTTACATGGTTCAGAGTGAATTCTACTCTGGCCATCCCAATTACACATTGCTCTGCCACAGATTGTGTAATCCTGAGCAAATTTTTAAAACACATGAAGTCGTAGTTCCCTTATCTACAGACTTTTTTTTAAAATTACAGTGCCTATTAGATGAGATGATCTATTTAAAATATGTAGTAAAGAGAGTAGTACTTGATAGGTATAATAAATATAAATCCCTTTTTCTTCCCCCTTTGGATTGTTTCTCCCAAAGAGTTTCAACTGTTTTGCTCCTTTCAAATGACCTTATATAAAAATCGAGCCATTGAAATAGGCATCTTGGATGTCCATGATACTCTTTTGGTTCACTCTGTTTGTTCTGAGGTCTCCCTTTGGTATACAACACTTGAAATTAATAAATCAGGAGAATGCAAAAGATGGACCCACACTTATGCATTTCCTTCCATAATTAATACTAAAATCAGGCCCTTGGTTGTTCAAAGATAGACATATGTGAGCACCGAAGTCCTGCTAAAGTATACAAATGTTCACTTATCCCACCTTGCTGGCCTGAACACATTTCCATTGGAAAACATAATTCTTTTTAAATATATTTTCAACATAAAAACACAAAGGAAGCAGAAATATTTTTAACCATCAGGTTTGCCAATCTCTCCCTAATCCTCCCATGCTCTGCTCTAAGACCCAGCCCTGGTTTCAGCCCCACCCCACAAATTCTATATAGTTTTTCCCCACAGATATTTTCAGCTCCAGTTGGTTCCATCCCCTACCTAATGAACTGAACTTAGTACTACCTCCTTCTACATCTCAGGTGGGAAGCTGGTGGCATGAGGTTCATATATGGCCCCAACATCTGATTCATGTGGCCTTTGCATCAAGCTCAGACAGGAACTTAAGGTACGAAACTTGGACATAATGGCAGCACTGGCTTGCTGCCTATATGACCCATCACTACACTTCCCATAGGAGTTTGAGTTTGTCTTCTTTGCTTTCTACCTGTGTTCAAACTGTTCCATTTGCTTGGTCTGCTCTTCACCCTTATATGCTAAGTGTCCTTCAAAATCTTGTTGTGCTCCCTGCTTTCCCTTGCCAACTGTCTATGTCTTAGGTGCCATTTCAGCTCATCTTGGATGGGAATGACCTTTACGGCTTGGTCCTAGATTTTCTTCCCATTTATTCTTGTCACGGATCATCCTTGGTCTTGAGCAATTCTGGTTTCCTCTTGGGGACAACCAATCTTTACAAATTTTGACGTAAATAGCCATGCAAATATAAAAAGCTTCTTTAATTCTTTGAACTCAGAAGATGAGTACAAACAGACATGACTACAAACATAACATCATTACTGTTGTTTTCTAACAGTGGTGATGGGTTGTACAGGGCAATTTATTCATCTAGCCTGGCTCCTAGGGTAGCCACGGTGTGAACTTGAGCTCGTAGCTGGAGAATTTAAGTTTGAATCAAGTTGTTAAGCTAGAAACAATCGAACAATAGAAGAGCTCTTTCTGTCTACCCAGTGACTCAACCCAAATCAAAAGACGTTCAGATGCCCCTGTTCAACTTGATCACAGCCTCAAATGACACTTTCTTTTGTTTGATGTCAGGAATTTGCTCCAGTTCTGCAATGGTTGCTTGCCTCGCTGAAAGAATGCAGAATGATTCCTGTTTCCCTGTTGTTTCCTGAAGGATGAACGCTGACCTAAAATCCCTTTTGTCAACAAGTCTGGAAGGAACCCGTCTTCACGTGAGCATTTTTTCCGGTCCTGCCAGGGTTGTTTGTCACCTCAAAGGCCACGGCAGGATGTTTCTCTCCTCAGTTCATCAGGGCTTCTCATCCCTCAGCTGTCCTTGAAAAACTAAACAGGAATGAGGTAATGCTCTAGAGGTCTCCTAATCTACATTCAAGGAGAATGAAATACCTCCCCATGCCTGACCATGCAGCCTTGTCTTAGTAAATGGAGAACTATGTATGTGTGTGTACAGAAGCACCTACATTTATGTGTTTATGATCATACACGTGTGTGTATCACATATACATACATATATTCACACGTGTGCATATATTCATGTATATGTATATATAAATTGTGTCTGTGTGCGTGTATTTAGAGCTTTATCTATCAACTATAGCCCTACTCCAACACTTCCACAGAAGTATTCAGCTTACTGCTTAGGGCAACTTCACATTTTTGAGTGTCTGTCCTATAACAAGTAACATGACTGTGTCATATAACCCCGTGTAATGAGTACTTCTTTGTAGATGAGTAAGCTGAGGTCCAGCTCACACAGCTTACGTGTCTGGGCTGAGACATGACCTCAGACCCTTCTGGCTCAGAACCTTGCTCTCCATTTCCTCTTCTGCTCCTTCTTGTGGAGAAAGCTCTGTCCCTTCCTCCTGAATCTGCCTGTCCTTAAGATCCTGCTAAGCTTCTGTTTCTTCCCAAAATCCTCCTTCCCCCGACTTTCAGAGTTCTCAACTTGGTGGGGTGCTAAAACTCACTCAGACTGGCTCACACTGACTCCAAGGGCCAAGTGTTAGTTAGCATCTCTTCCTACTTCAGGTTCGCTGGCATCACATTGGGAGCTTGAAATCGGCCATGGTGGGGATATTTACACCACAGAAATAACTACATCACAGCTTCCCCCATGGGTTGTCTACCACTTGGCCAGCTTTCTCGGCCACGTGATCACTTTCTAGATGGCTTTTTGACCTCACTCCATATGCTCCATACGTCCACTGATGCCATTAGGGTCCTCCAGCGGCCTTTTTTGGAACACGATGTGACATAAAATATTTATTAATTCAGTTGAACTGAATGGTTAAAACCAAATGCTAATAAAGTAATGTAGGAGAAAGTTCATTTAGAGGATCTTTCTCACGGTGTGTTCCTTGGTTCATCTGCCTCCAAAACTCTATAAAAATACAGAATTCTGCATCCCACTCTAGAATCAGTAAATTGGAATTGGGAGAGGGCCATAGATTTGAAAATCCACATAGTTCTAAACTGCTGTGTTAAATAGCAAATAGTTTGCTTGGTTCAAAAATCAGTGTACAGAGCATATATACAGCAAAGCGTTTAGACTACTCCCCTAAGTCCCTCTCCCTAGTCACCCTCTTGCCCCCTTGGCCCCTATATATTATCCTCTTTTTCTTAATGCAAGTATGCACATATATTCTCACTTCCCCCTTTCTTGCAAAAGTTAAATATATGTATATCTGCAACCTGTTATTTAATTTTTTCATATAACACTAGATCTTAAAAATCTCTTCATGCTAGGAGTACATAGATAGATATTCCCATCATAGTTTTTATACTGCGTAATATTCCGTTGTGTGGATCTACCATAGTTTAATAACCAATCTCTTATTGCTTTGCACTTGGGTTATTTCTAATCTTTTGCTGTTATAAACAATGTCACAATGAATGGCCGTACATCTGTCACTTATTATGTGTACAGGTGTCTTTGTGGAACAGATGATCAGAAGCGGGGTTTCTGGGCCAGAAGGTAAATGCACCTATAATTTTTTAGATATTGCCAGAAACTTCTTCACAGGGACTAGGCCAACAACGTATGAGAATCTCAATTCCTCCCTTAGTGTTGCCGAAAGAGAGTGTCATACATTTGCCAATTTGATAGGTTAGAATGGTATTTTATGAGTTTTGATTTGCACTTCTCTCATTGCAAATGAAGTTGAGCATCTTTTCATGTTTAAGGTCAAGTAATCTACACTTTTAACAGAATCCTTGGATGAGCCTTATGCACCTAGCTCTTAAACTTTCTGGTCCAAAGCCATAGAACCTGAGGGAAGAAATGGTGAAGTGAACCCTAATGCTAAGAAGTGTATTCCTGTCCAGCTGACCTCATGCAGACTATTAGCAGCCTCCCCAAGGAATGGTCTCCCACTGGCACATGGTCCCTCAGTGACTTGAACCCAAAAAGTTTACCTTACTCCATCCTAAGCAGATAGGCTAACAGATTTTGTAAGATGTAGTCCATGACTCATGTCTAGGCTAGATAAGAAGACGTTAAGGGACATGGAAATGCTGGCCAAAGACAGGCTTTCTTTGGAGCATTGGCTGTTGTGTTCTGTTCTCCCATTTCAAGGGAGATGGGAGTACACACTTCCCCTATGCCTCACACCTAGCATAAGGGCTTCGCAGGGCCCAATTGGAAGAGTTTGATGGGCATGGGAATGGATATTTTACTCACCCTGGAAGAACCTAACTACGTGATGCTATAGCTGCTTTGGGTCCATACGTTCTAGGGTGACCAGCCATCCCAATTTGTCCAGGACTGAAAGATCTCCTGAGATGCGAGACTTCAGTGCCAGCAATAGAACAAAACCAGAATTGTTGTCACCAAGAGTAAGGCAAAGATATTTTTCCAAGGAATAGGAGGCAGACTCTGAAGATATTACCGAGCCATGAGTCATCCTGGAAAGAGTCCCATTCCAAAGGAGCACCTGGGAAGGCAAGGGATCCCAAGAGAAAGATTAACAACCACATGCCAGGCCTGTGTGGGAACCACAAGCAGCTGGACTGCACTTTGTCAGTGCAAAGAACTGCAATGAAAGGAAGCCCAAAAGTACCGCACCAAGGATGAGCTTGCACTTGCTTGTCTAGCAGAAGGCACCAATGGCAGGTCACACCTCTCCTAGCTAAGGATTGTGACTTTTTCCTCCAGCTCCCTATGGTGGACACTGGGATGCCCTGACACAGGATGAAGGACTTAGCCCCAGCTGCTGGAGTGCTGCTGACGGACAGCATTCAGCTATCTGCTGCCTGGAGGCTTATCCCTGCAGAGAGCCACCTGCTCAAGGCACACTCCCTTCCTGGGGAAGCCAGCATATCATGGCTGATAGATGTGGGAGAATAAAGGCCTGATCCCCTGGCCACAAATGGGACAACTCTGAAGGGTCATCCCAACTTCAAAACAGTCTGGGATCAGGTAAGGCCCTACACAGAGAGACAGCATCACAGCTCAGCTTTACCTTCTGGCCTCTCCTCCCGCTCTTCCCCTCTCCCTCTCCTCCCCCTCCCCATTCCCCTCTACTTCCCCTCTCTTCCTCCTCCCCCCTCACAGGGGACGGTGACAAGGTTTCACCCTGAGGCAGGTAAAACAACTGGTATGGAGGGAGTTGACTGGGGCCAAGAGGGTTTTTGTCACATCCACTGAATTCGTTCATTCAACACACCACTTACAGAAACTTCTAGTGACTCTCACTATCCACAAAATGAGTGAAATAGTGCTAAATCTGCTCCTTGTTTCACAAAGACCTCAAAGAGAAACAAAAGGTGATTCAAAGTCTGAGATAAAGGTAATCAAAGACCTCAAGGCACTATTTTAAGACCAAACACAGCCCTCAGAACAGCACCATTAAGATGACCACAAGTAGGATGTAGGGATTTTCTGAGTCACTTCATCCAGTTAGTTATTAACCCAGTTTGCCAAGTGGGCTTAAAGGATCTCCTTAATAGAAATGATAGGGGCCATGTGTTGGCCCCAAGCAAATGTGAAAGTTTGGACTCTCCCCTCAACTTTTTCTGAGCCTTTGAAGACCCCTAATCACATTTGGTCAGGGGCTTATGTTATTTTTGAAAAAGTACTTTACATATTTAGCTGAGATCATGTCACCAATGCCTCAAGAACAGAAACCTTGGCCTTCAGGGGTGTGAAAATTGTGGGACAGCAGGTCACAACCCCCCACCTCCTACTCACCAGGTGTTCCGGGCCCTGGGGTACTTGAGGGGTTTACAGAACCTAAGAAATGAGTGTGCATCCAGTGATGTTTTCATATTAAGGGTCAAACCAAAAAAAAACAAAAAACAAAAAACAAAACCACCCACAAACCACAGGTCAAAGGAACCAGGAAAAGGGAAATAAATACACTCTATCCACAAAATGTATTTTTAAACATCTGTTCTTCCTGTGCAGCTGTCTGGCCTGATTCCTCCACTGAAAAGCAAAAAGTTAAAAAATAATAACAATTAAAAATAATTTTGTTTTCAACTTAATGTAGGATTAGAGTACATTAGGATTAGAAAAGAACATACAGTGCATTTAGTCAAACCCTTATCTTATGTAGGTGAGGAAATGGCACCAGAAAGGTGACTTGTTGGTTAGTGATGGGACCCAATTCTGCAACACAGGGCTGCCCGCTGTAATAATCTCTTAAGTATATATTTATTGTATTCCACCGCTAATAATCTCACTTGAGAATTTCATTCTCCAGTAGGTGAGAAAGGTGTTGTCTCCTCCAGATGACAGAGCTTCAGAAACATTAGGTGATTTGCTTCAAATCTCACAGCTAATAACTTGTCAAAATTATTCAATGGTTCTCCATGCATTTTGAGACAAAGCACTTCCTGTTCCCACCCTCTCGCTGGCCCCACCTCTTCCCTGGCCCCATCCTCTCCCTGGCCCCGCCTTCTCTCTGGTCCCTCCTATCCTTCCAGCCCATCTCGGCTCTGGTGGGGTTTCCGACTTGGTCTCGTTCTACACCTGCCGTGGTTCCAGTGGCACATCCGGCCACGCAGAGGCTGCTGGGGCAAATAGCAGAATCCTGCAGGGCAGGGCTGGGGTCTCAGCTCCAACACTAGCTGTGCCGGGTGAGCCATGTGGCCGCCTGAGATCCAGCTTCCTCACCTGTGGAAGGGAAGCCAACTAGCCCACCTCTAGGGCTGCCTCCTGCAAGTCCAGCCTCTAGCTCTGACACCAGATCCACAGCAAGGCCCAGCCACGCAGCACCCAAGGCCCCAAAGCCTTCATTAGCTCACCTCCTAACTTCCTTTTACTCCTTTTTTCTAATAATATGTCAGCTGAAACTAAAACCAGGTTCCCGGGGAAAGACAATCCCATTGTCAATCCAAGACATTGGTATGCACTGTTTAAAACTTAAGGTATTTCACGAAGGTTATTTTCAGTGCAGAAATTTTAAGATTTTTATTATTTATTTATTTCGACAGAGAGAGAGAGACAGCGAGAGGGGGAACACAAGCAGGGGGAGTGGGAGAGGGAGGAGCAAGCTTCCTGCTGAGCAGGGAGCCCGACGCGGGGCTCAATCCCAGGACCCTGGGGTCATGACTTGAGCCGAAGGCAGACGCTTACCGACTGAGCCACCCAGGCGCCCCTCAGTGCAGAAATTTTATTTTCTTGAATGAGGATTGTGAATGAATGAATGAATGAATGAATGAATGAATGAATGAATGAAAAATACAAATGTGTCCTTTGGAACTTAATTGAAATGGATGCATTCCCTGTTATTTTTAAGTCCCTTGTTATTTGTTGACACAATATCTAGTAATTTTCCTCATCACAACTGTAACTAAATAATTAGGTATGCAACTATTTAACATCCGCCTATCCATCTAGAATATCAACTCCATTTCTTTTTTGATTGTTTTATCCTGAGGGCTTACTACAGTCTGTGACACAGAATAGAACCTCAATAAGTATTTCTTGAATGAATGAATAACCGGTCTGATCTAGGCTCTCAAAGTGTGCTTGGTCTGCAGATCAGCAGCAGAGGCCTTACCTGGGAACTTCTAGAAATGCAAATCCTAGGGCCTCACTGGAGCCTTATTGAATCAGGATGGTGGGAGGTGGGGCAGCCCAGCAATCTATGTTTTGATGAGCCCTCCAGGGAACTCTGATGCATTCTCAAGGGTTCTGGTGAAACAAGTCAAGGCTTAGCACAAAACCCTCTCCCCAAGGAGCTACTGGTGTTGAGACATGGGACTGTCCCCATGCATGTGAGGTGTACATCCTCTGTAACAGGTTCCCTGGCCTCTTATGGTTTGTTTGCTAGAATAACAAAGTGTGGTAGGGTCCAGATTTGTGAGCCCTTGGTGGGAGGGATTGCTGGCCCTGAAAAATACCCTGGAAATTGCTCCCTTCATTCTGAGAAATAAATCACCCACTTTTGAGTATGAGTCAGCTGTAAGGATGACTGTGTAAAAATGTTTCCTCCCTCAACAGCTATTAGGTGGCTCTCCCCAAGTCCTGCCTGGTGATCTGGGGACTCCTGAGGCAAGATTGTCCGACTTAGCTCCCTAGTCTCTTTTTACAGAATTAGTTAGAAATTTTGACTTAGAAATTACACATTTGATGATGCTTACAAATGTTCAAGGCTCATATGAGTTCCAAAGAGTGAATGGAGAAGAAGGGCACTTGGACACAACCACTTGGATGATTGTCCCCAAAAGGACCAGACTCAAGTCACCATCTCCCCCTGGACTTGAGGATTTGGACTGTTAACCCCTTCTGTAGGGCACCTGACTTTCTGTTCCAGTTAATGTTTTCCCATCCCTGGTGGCCTCCCAATCCACTCCTCTCCCCAACTCTATTCTCACGGGTTGTCCCACTGAGCATGGTCTCCTTCCCCACCCAGACTCCCAGCGTGCCACGAGGTTGGGGCTTTGCCCATTAGAACCCTGTGGATGACTAGTTCATCGTTCAACAAACTATTTTTGTGATCTCCCACCTCGTAAGAACATTTGGCTAACTCTGCCCAGCCAAACTTGTGTAATTTTTAAAAATTGCTCTTTTCATTTAAAAAAAAAGGCCAATGGCTATATTTGTTTAGAAAACAGATACAGAGATGGGAAAAGAGAAGAGTCCTAGTAAAGAGGGGTGCTTGACTACACGCTGGGCATTATTGGGGCTACCAAATCATAAGTCTAAATGATGTGGCAGCAATATGTCATACTATGGGAGTGGTACGTTGAGATTGGAGAATGGGGGCTTCTCAATAAAGTGACATGAGTAGGTAGGTGGTCAAGACTACCACATCACCAGTTGCTGAAGCACTGTAACCTCTATCTTTGCTCATGATTATGACCTTATGAGTCTTCCTCATAGCCCACTAGGTGAGAGAGAGGAGAATTTAAAATGGGATAGAGGAGGGGAGCCTGGGTGGCTCAGCCGATTAAGCATCTGCCTTTGGCTCAAGTCATGATCCTGGGGTGGGGCTTCCACTTAGGGTCCCTGCTCAGTGGGGAGCCTGCTTCTCTCTCTCCCTTTACCTGCCGCTCCCCCCTACTTGTGCTCTCTCTCTGTCAAATAAATAATAAACGAAATCTTAAAAAATAAAAAGAGAAAAATAAAATATACATAAAGTCTCCACAATGCTTTTGGAATAAAAGTCAAACTTTATTACATTGTCTTTCCAGTCTCTTTCATTATCTGAACTGCTCTGTTTAATCTTCCAGATTATTTCTGTTATCATGAAATGTTCTTCCTGAAATACTCTTGTCTATTTCCAGTGAGTAAAAAAAAAAAAAAAGAGCAAAAGAAAAGTCAGGGCCTGAGCCAGCCTGAGAACCTTTTGGATCCCCTATTATATTAATAATCACTTTTTCATAAGTGTGTGGTTATTCCCTATGGGTGTGTCCTGATTCCTTTGCAAACATCTTGATGGCCACAGCAGTGGCTTCGGATGAAGACCCAATGGCTTATCCTAAGCACCTCCGCAGACTCGGCTCAGCCAACAGGCTGGCTCATGCCTCTACCAGATGTTCTGGCTTCCCCTGGCGAAGGAGGTCAGTCCCCTCCCAGTAGATGAGACACTTCATTGCTTGGACACGAGAAGCACACTCCTGATTTCATCAGGCGAGATGACATATTTGTTTGGGAGATGACCCCAATGTCATGGCTTAAGCAAACAAGTCAAATGTACAAACTTAGAGCAGGAACTGTCTATGCATGATTGAGACAATTATATTAGATTTAAAAGAGCACATTCTTCTCTTGATGAGCCAGCAATATCCCAAAAAATGATTTTGTAAAGGGACAGCCAAAGCAATCTCTGTAAGAAATCTTCATGTTCTGGAGAACATAATCAAATCAGAGAATTGGAGAACAGCTGTATGATTTCTCAAAAAAAACTTTAAAATTTAATTAAAGCCTCAAAGCACAATAAAGCCCTTATTAAAATATATGGTCAACGTATTTCTTTTGTGTGATCTAATCAGTGTTCCTCAAAATTTAATGTGAATGTGAAGAACCCGGGGATCTTGTTACAAGGCAGATTCTGATTCCGAAGGGCCTCAGGTGGGGCCCCAGATCCTGCATTTCTAACCAGTTCCCTACACGACAGGTGCTGCTAGTCTGTGGCCCGCACTTTGAGTAGCAAGGATGTAGACTATTCTTCCAGCAATGTTTCTTCAAGGATGGTCAGTGGATCACCTATATGACAATGTTCTGGATCATCTGTTAAAAAATAGAGTCCCGTGCTCCACCTGTTTACTAAATCTGGAGTGCAAGGCTGAAACCCCGGAGTCTGCATATAACAGACTGCTTACATGATTCTTAACAATGCTGAAGCTTGAGAATGGTCACTGTTTAATGGATAAATGGTGAATTGGGGATAACTAAGAAACTTGGGCAGGGAGGACTTCGGCTGTGGTCCAGAGGATCTTGTGTAGGTACCAGGAAGGGAAGGTGCCGAGCAGTTGAGCAGATGGGGGCATTCATCGACAGACAGGTGCAAGCCACTCAGGGGTCTAGATGTTAGGGAAGGAGTTCTGTAAGCATTCATACTGCTAGGATGCTCTTCCAGTTTCCATTGCTAAAATAAACTCTAATTCTCAGTATTGAACACAATGCCCCTCTGTTTAAAAAATAATTATGGTTTGGAAAAAGTTGCGGAAAATCCCATTTTTATTTTCTTATCTTCTCACTGACTTACATGATAATTTTGGAGGAGTTTAGCATCATTTATGTGGATTCTTAGTTGGTGGTGTGTTCTGGCCTTTAGGTTTTTATATATTTCCACTTCTCAAGTCCCCATCTCTTTGGTGGAGGAGAAAATAATTTCTAAACAAATGCTAACTTTTACCAAGGTCATTGCTTCTCAAAAAAAAATTGTTAAAGATTGTACTTGTTTGGGGGCCGCCTGGCTGGCTCCATTGGTTAAGCGTCCGACTCTTGGTTTCGGTTTAGGTCATGACCTCAGGCTCGTGAGATGGAGCCCCGCATTGGGCTCTGCGCTGAGTGCGGAGTCAGCTTGGGACTCTCTCTCCCTCTCCCTCTGCCCCTCCCCACCCCCAAATAAATAAATAAATAAATCTTTTAAAAAAAGATTGTACTTGTTTGGTAATAACAGCTAGTATTTGCAATGCACTTATGACACACTTGGAACTGTGACAAGTAAATTAAATTAATAATTGCAATCAATCCTAAATATGAGATATGTGCCATCTACTGATTTTTCCTCCATCATAAATGTTCATTGATCTGTGAAGGAGGGGGCTGCTCATTTCTAAGGTGACACCAAGTAAAATCATCTGCTGTCTCCACCAGTTTCCCCTCTTTCAAGGTGACATGATGATTTTCTGTGAGAGAAGCTTAAATCCAAGAGCTCACGCTTGGCTTTTCTTAAGTAACATTCACTTTTTTAGGTAGTGCGGGGCAGTGCTGCCGAACACACGCACTCCCTTTGGGCTGGGGCATCTGGGTTTGATCAAAGCCGAAGGGAGCAGGGAACCTGGCTCTGGCAACCAGGGAGATTCCTATGAATGGAGGGAAGATAGAGCATTGCAGGGTGATGCACCGGCCAAGGACCAGCCAGGAACTCTAGCTCCTCCAGCTCACTTGGGGATAAGAAGGGCCTATGTCTCAGATTTAGGATTAACTGCAATTATAAATTTCATTTCCTTGTCATGGTTCCAAGTGCATAATAAACACCATCCTGACTCATCTCTTTCACACCACACATGTAATCTGTCAGCAAACCCTGTGGACTCCTTAGCAATCTTTCCAGACTACCCCGCCCTTCCCACCACCTCACCTGTCTGAACTGCATGGCCTCTCACCTGGATTACGCAGGAGCCACCCACCTAGTGTCTGCTTTTTCTTCCTGTGGTCTGTTCACGTTGCAGCATCTAGAGTGACCCATTTCACTTAGAGTAAATGTCCTATGTGATGTGGTCCTGTTTCACCTCTGATCTCACCTTCTACTCTTCCCTCTGCTCCATGCAACCTCCTCAAGCCTATGCCAGCCCCAGGATGTTTGCATTTCCTTTGTCTGAAATGCTTTTCCCCTCACATCCACATGGTTCAATTCCTTACCCCCCTCATTTTTTTTTGAATACTACTTTCTCAGTGAGGCCATTTTCCAAGTTTTTTCCATCCTTAACATATCAATTGCATTTATTTGTCTCATGCTTATCATCATAAGACATGCCACATGATTTATTCATTCATCTGATTCATTATGTTTCCCCCCACTAGGACAGAAGCTTCATGAATGCAGGTATTTTCTATGTTTTGTTTACTGCTGTATCCCTGGTTCCTAAAACAGTGTGTGGCTTTTAGTAGGCACTCCATAGTATAATTGTTGAATGAATGAATCTGGGTTTTTTCTACCATCTCAAACTTTGTACAACCATTTTTTTCTCCTTTCTTGCCTCTTTTTTGGATTGAGCTTTTGTTTTAGTTTTTTAATTTGTTCCCTTCTACTTGTTTGGAAGATGTAGTACTCTATTTCTGTTCCTAGATTGGCTAGCCTCTCAATTTTGACTTTTTTAAGATTTTGTTTATTTATTTGAGAGAGAGAGAGAGGAGAGTGCATGCATGCATGCACATGTCAGCCAGTGGGGGTGGGGGGGAAGTAGGAGTAGACGGGGAGGGAGAGGGGGAGGGAGAGAATCTTAAGTAGACTCATGCTGAGCCAGCTAGGGACTGGATCTCAGGATCCTGAGATCCTGACCTGTGCCAAAACCCATAGTCACGCTGAACTGACTGAGCCACCCAGGCACCCCTCAATATTAATTTTTAATTTTACTGTGCATAAATTTAACTGAATCTACGGGCGCCTGGGTGGCTCAGGTCATCAGACCTGCCTTCGGCTCTGGTCTTGATCTCAGGGTCCTGGGCTCAAGCCCCGCATTGTCCGGAGGCCTGCTTCTCCCTCTCTCACTCCCTCTGCTTGTGTTTCCTCTCTCGCTGTCGCTCTCTCTGTCAAATAAATAAATAAAATCTTAAAAAAAAATTTTAACTGAATCTAATCAGAATCTAATTAAGAATCTAATCAGAATCTTAACCCTGCACGATATTTTATCTTTAAGCGACTCATTTCAAGCTGGCTTCCTAGATCATCTCAGTATTTAATTATTTTTAGAGATGTAAATGTTCGACAATAAAACTGGCTGTTGTTACTAAAAATAAATAAATAAATAAAAAGAAAGGGGAAGGGCGCCTCAGTGGCTCCTTTGGTTAAGCATCTGGCTTCGACTAGGGTCATGATCCCAGGGTCCTGGGATGGAGTCCCCCCTCCAGCTCCCTGTTCTGAGGGGAGCCTGCTTCTCCCTCTGCCTCCCTCTCCTTCTCTCATGAATAAATAAAGAAAATCTTTTTTTAAAAAGGGGGTGGGGGAAGGAGGAGGAGAAGAAAGAAAAAGCCCCTCCCTCCAGTCGCAGGCCTTTGCTGCCATAGATTGCAGCCCACTACGCTGTTTCTCTTTGACGTGCGAGTTCTTGAACCATGAATTCCGCCTTGCCAGGTGCAAGTAAAAAGGAAATAAGGCGGCCAGTTGTATATTTGCCACGTATATGTAATCATTCCTTTATTTTCTCTTTTTCCTTTAAATTTAGGTGTCGTCTTTTTAAATTTAAAAAATACCTGTCTTCGTCTTTCACTAGAATTCAGCCCATTCATACCTAATGCACCTACTGGGAAACTCAATGTTTATCCCTTCCATCTTAATGATTTTTATTTATTTCACCTTTTTGTTGTTGTTGTTCTTCCTTCCTTCTTTTTTTTCTTCCTGGTTTAATCATTATTATTTAATTTTATTTTTTTAATTTATTTATTTATTTATTTATTTTTACCTATTTTCTGTTTTACTATTGGGCTGTAGTAAAAGGTTGTCACCTCTGTCCCGATATTCATAAACCAACCCCTACTTTTTTTTTTTTTTTTTTTTACCCCTACAGTATCACAAATCTAGCCAGATGGTGCCCACACCTACCACTTGTTCACGCTCAGGCAACAGGTGGCCTGAGAAGCAGAAACAGGAATAAGGAATAAGGAGCCAAAATGATTTTTTCCTGTACTTTCTAAACTTCTTTGTCAGCTATGTATTATTAATGCCTTTTTGTATAAAATTCTTTCATTGCTCTGGTTCCACTCTTTATAAAGGACTAGAGTCATCCCAGGCTCCCGGGCGGGAGCGCGATGTTCCGTGGACAAGTGCAGAGGAGACACCCCCAGGCGCGGGGCAGGCTGGGTAATGACTCCGCGAACTGCGGGGCACGTCTTGTTCGCGCCTTCTCGCTTGGTAACTGGGGCGGCCAGGCTGCGTGAGAGGCGACGCTCTCCGCCGTGTCACTGCAGGAGTCACACTACCTTCCGGTGGCTACAGCGTGCCATCTGCTGGGGGTTATTTGTGCACTATTATTATTATTATTCTGTTTCTATTTTACGTTCACTAAAATAATGTGTGCTCCTTGCAGGAAATAGAAATTAGAAATAGAAAATAGAAATTGTCGTGATCCCAGCAGCCAGGGAAGACGGCGGCTAAGCGTTAGGCGTATTTTCTTTCAGTCTGTGTTCCACCCCCACCCCCCGTTTTTCACATTCATTTAGAATTTTGACTCATTTGCTGTGTGGCTTTGAACTAGTTACTTAACTTCTCTGAATCTCACCTGCTCTTCTGAAAATGGGATATACAAATAGTACTAACCTCACAAAGCTGTTGTGAGCAGTAAATAAGGCAAAGAATGTACAGTGTTCAGTATAGACAGTAAACACAGAGCAAACACTCGGTAGGTGTTAGCTTTTTTCTCCTCCTTCCCTGCTTCTTCTCTTCCTTCTTCTCCTGCTTCTCCCTCCACCCTCACGATGATATAGCCTCATATTGCTAACCTTATACCTTATAGAGTTGTGAGGATAAAAAGGAATAATGACCATAAATATCATCTTTGTAAACCGCAGGCTCCCAAATTTATTTCTGGTATATTAAATGCCACAGATTTACAATAAAGAAGACCAAATGATTCTTCTTCCCAAAAATATTTTGCAATTACCACAGAAGCTAGGTGGATTCTAGGGGGAATACAAAAGTATTTAAGACACTATCCCCTCCCTTCACTTTTAATAATTGGGTTCCTACACTATTTTACAGGAAGATTCCAGATATCAAGTCATACTCTAAAATTAGGAAATTGAACACTGTGTTATTGGCACAGATAGAAGAAAATAAATAATCAGAACATATTAGAGAGTCCAGAAGCAAGTTCTTGTGCATATGGGAATTTAGTTAATGAAAACCATGACATTTCAAATCAGTGATGAAAGAAATTTCAACAAATAGTGCTGAGAAAATCGGCCATATAATTTAGTAAAATAAATAAAAACCCCTTAACTACCTCACCCAATGCACAAAAGTAAACTTTCTATGGATTAAAGAGTTAAGAACAAAAAAATGTTCCAAGAAAATATAAGTGAATCAGGTATTTGTTGCCTTATAGCAAGAGCCCCAAACTTAGTGCTTTAAAGCTACAATCACTGGGGCACTTGGGTGGCTCAGTCAGTTAAGCATCTGCCTTTTGCTCAGATCATGATTCCAGATTCCTGGGATCGAGTCCGGCTTCGGGCTCCCTGCTCAGTGGGGAGTCTGCTTCTTCCTCTCCCTCTGCCGCTCCCCCTGCTTGTGCGTGCTTGCTCTCTCTCTCTCTCTCAAATAAATAAATATATTCTTTAAAAAAAATAAAAATAAAGCTACAATCGTTTACTATTGCTCACATGTCTGCAGGTCATCTGGGCCATTCTGTTGATCTGGGTCAAGAGTGGCTGATGTCAGTTGGGCTCACGCAGGAAGCTGTGTTCAGCTGCCAGGTGGGCTGGGGCCCACTGTCTCCCATGGCCTTACCCACACTGCCTCTTGGTTGGCCAGATACTGGCATGGGCTGAGGGTGACCAAGCCACTGTCTCTCATCTCCCAATAAGCCGGCCTGGATTTTTCACATGGCGGAGGCAGGGTTTTAAGAAAGAGAGCAAACGGTGCACCTTGTCACTTCTGCTGCATTCCATTGGCCAGTGCAGGTCACGAGCAGGGAAACAGGTCAACCACCTGATGGGAGATGCAGCGAAGGTGCACTGCAAAGCACACAGATACAAGGAGTGAAAAACTGTGGCCGTTTTTGCAATCTTCCACAACATAAACTTACTTTTTAAATTTTTATGCTTTCAGCATTGATTTCATAAAAATGTAAAACGTAGGCACAGTAAAAGATTCTATAAAGTAAAAAGAGAAATGTCAAATTGAGAAAAATGTGAGATATGAATAGCAGATGTAGCAAGAAAACCTCCATTAAACTCTCTCTCTCTCTCTCTCTCTCTCGCTCTCACTGTCTCTCAAACACACACACACACACACACACACAATAGTTGGCTCAAAGAAAAAAGAAGAAAAATAAATAGCAAGCAATGTTGTTAATAGAGGAAACTGGGATTGATAATGTTCAAAGTTTTTGATCAGTGTTAAAAGAGACTATGATGCGTAGGAAATACTTTCACTTATTGTTTGGATTTTTTTTTTTTAATTTGGTTAGCTGTTTTGTCTTGTTTCCAGAGGGACCAATCCCCTAGGCTAGGACTGTGTGGAATGCACCTCCCAGCAGATGCCTGAAAGAGCTCCAGGGGACACTGAGCATGAGTCGGCAAGAGGCAGGCCTGCCAGATGCTGGGGCGTGGCCTTGAGGCTACTTACCTGCGTGTAAGGCTGAGCCCCTCCAGACACAAATGGATTTATCTGGCATATGAATTTTATTACTTTTATTTATATGAGCTAATCTACTAAAGCTTTGAAGTTCCTATAATTCATAAAAATTAGAGGCCCTTAGAGTCTTGCGAGGAAAAGGAGTCTGTTTTCATGAACTATGCCCAGGAAGATGGAATGGGAACAGAGCTACAATTCCCTGGGGATAGAAAGAATAAAGCAAGGTAACCCCTCCCCTCAAGAAAACCTCAAGAGATCATTTTCGTGAAATGAGGTCATTTTGTGTGACACAGAGAAAGAATGAAAGAATGAGAGGAAGAAAGAAAGAAACGAGGGAAGGAAGGAAGGAAGGAAATGGGACCACTTCAGGAAAAAAATACATTATCACTCATTATATGTGCTAAATAACAAAAATTTAACCAAGTGCTTTTGACGATCCAATTGGCTTTCCTAAGCAATTCATGAACCGGGCAGCGTCCCACCTAGCAAGCAGAGGGGAGCTCTGAGAAGCTGTATAAAATGGAAGGTTTTTATAGACAGAGGGTAGAGGCAAGAAAGTTATTAGCAAAAGAAAAGAATTGTTCCAGGCCACGCTGTTTGCTAGGGGGGAAAGCAAGCTGTCTTATCACACAGACGACCTCATCTTTCTTCAGGGGATGGAGAGGACCCAGGTGACAGACTTGTGGACGCTGATAGAAAGACAAATTTTCCGGACTGACCGGTTAAGGCCACGTTTCTGGGGAGGGTGGAAACTGCAATATTGAGTTTTAAGCCCTGGTTTGGAAACTCGGTCTAAGTGACACCATTTGGGGCCTGGGGTTTTCTTTTTTGACCATATGTTAAAGTACAGAATTCCTGGTACATTTCAGTGTACCTGCTTGTTTGGATCCTGAGTCTTAAAGTATGTATATTTACATTTTGTAAGTGTGTAACCAGCTAATAGTATTACTTCCATATCACCCTACCCTGAAGTACCTTGTATATAATAATTACATTTTAAATCATGTTTCCTCCTTTCCCCCATTAGCGAAAACCCAAGAAAATAGTTAAATGATTTTTTTAAAGTTTGATCATGCAGAAACTTGTATCAATTTCCAGACATGACACAATATTTTAAACTACTTCAGGCATAAAACCCATCACCGGTTTGGCTTTCAGTTAGAATAATAACAACACATGTAAAGTCTACAGTCTTTACTTGGCATAAGAATTACAGAAGATTAACTAAAACATGCCAGCATTCTTTAAATTTTCTGAGAGCATAAGATTTCGTCCCGACACAAGAATGAACTTCTCCCCAAATGAAAGCACTCGTGATTTCCCCAAATCACACACATCAACTTAAGCTCACTGGATTACTTACAAAACAGGTACTTTTTACTGTTAACTGCTGTAGATTAGCTGTTGGCTTACTGCTTTGAAGGATTCCCAAAGGGTGGGGTTGGGCTATTTTTTCCTACGCTAAATCCGTATTTTCTGAATATTCCTTCTGAGTGTTCTTTCAGGACTGAACTCTGCCTGGAAGGGACAGAAGCTGGAGTTTTGGGAAAAAATGGAACTGGCATTGGGACTATTACCTCTTGTTGATTCATGATTAAAAAAAAAAAAAGATGCGTTCCTTATTCTTCAGGAGTTGAGAAATATCATCAAACATCAGAACAGGGATCACACACGCATCCGGTTGCAGAAAGATCTCTCACCGTTCTGCCTGTGTCTTCTTAGAGAATATTTCTGCAAAGAGTGTCTTCAGCCTCAGCCCATGCAATAAACTCAGCTGCTTGAAACGTTTTAAAGGATGAAAACAGAGTCCTTTCAGGGGTTTCTCAAAGATGGGGGCTTCAAAAGCCCCCACAGCCATGAACTTCCCATCAGAGGTCTGATCGATTTCACAGAAGGGCACACCGCCGTCAGGTAGATGTTCTCCCTTTGCTGTGTTGAAATTGTTCACATCCTGCATGTACACGGCTAACGTGCTGCACCTTCTATCACATTTGCGTCCAATGTTTGTCCCTTGCCAGATGGGGCACGTTCGGAGAGAGCCATCACAGTCCCCACCGCCCCGAGAACCCCTCCAACTGAGGAAGCCTAAGAAATCTGATGGTGCAAATGGTTACTCCTATTTGCAGCCAAATTTTGACAACTGATCAAGCCAGAAAGTTTATATCATGCCCTTTGTTTTGGGAATACTTACTGAATACGTCCATTCCAGGAGAAACTTTAGCATAGCTGAGTCTTGGATTCTTCTGTAGTATGTCCTCTAGCAAAAGTTTCCCTCTTCCCAGAGCTCCCTGAGGGGAAAGGATCAATCAGCACCTCAGTCAGTCTGAAGACAGATTTTCTCAAGGACGGTGGCACTTTCTGGAGTTTTCAGGTTTACAGCCAGTGAGTGCTTATGTCGATTCGCAAACGGGGTCTTTTTGGTCCCAAACCCCGGGAATCACCTGCGCTCCAAAGGCAGCTGGGGTCAAAGCACCGATGGGAGAAGGAAATTTCCCGGCCAACTCCAGCACCGGCCCTGTGCTCAAGGTCGTTAGCTTTACTCACAGAGAGCTGGGAATAGCTGGGATCAGCCTGAAGCTTTGTTTTTATAAATGTAAGCTCAGGACTTTCTAGGGAGGTACTAGAGAAAGAAAAAGCCCCACCCATCAAAGAGTCAATAAATAACTTTTAAAATTAACTTCATGGCCATCTTCCAGCTTCCACTGCTTTTATAGCCTATCTCCTTTCACCTATTAAGTACAATTACCAAATAAAGGCAAATACCTTTCTCCTTGAGATCCTTTTCTGGGATCGTAACAGTTCCTTATCCTTTAGATGTATAAATCAGGGGCAGAGATACCCTTTCATTAGCTAAAAGCAACCACTGGCCCCCTTTGAAGTGGCGTGACCTTCTGGAAGGGAGGGAAGTGTCTTCTGGTGGATATTGCCAGAAGAGAGGAATACAGCACAAAATTTCTTTTCCCATCAGTGCCAGCAGCCGGTGATTGTAAAATTTTGCAAGTGCTCAAATGTTCTTGAGATCTCGATGGCATGACCTCCGTATGTATTAAGTTAAAAAGCTAGGTGCAGAATACTGTTAGTGTGTCCCCTTTATCTAAGAAGGGGAGGGAATAGAAATGGGTATAAGCGTGAGCTTATATTTTTTAAAAAGTAATGGCAGAACAAAACAGAAACCAATGAAAATGTAAAATATTTCAATAATAACTTACATTGATTACCTGTTGAAATACTAACATTCTGCTACTGCGTTAAATAAAAGAGATTATTAAAATTAATTCCATCTACTTTTTAATGTGGCTACTAGAAAGTTTACTTACATATAGGCTTTCATATTCATAAGAATATTAATAGGTTATCTCATGCTCCTAGATCTACTTAGCCCCCAAACCAGGCTCACGGAGTCCCACTCTTAAAATAGGAATCAGGAAATCAGGAATCAGAAAAATACAAACAGTTGATGAAAGAGCTGCTTTTTCTTCAGAACTTAGAATTTATATTAATGGTGTTAGACTCGACAGTGCGGCTTTCAACCTGCAGAGCAGTTTGTATTTATGAGAACACAGAAACACCTGCCAATACCTCACGACGTCTGCAGGCTTCGTGTACTAGTGCAAACCCGCTGCTCACCTGTTATTTACAGGCACCGAATGTCATCTGTGAAAGGACCTAGTCTCTGTTTTCAATGTTGGCATCATGGAAAATGTAGCATGGTATCAATCACTGCTCATGTCAAAGATTAGGGAGGTTCATCTGAACACTGGGGTTTTCCCTAAGAAGTGATCACTCCTGGGCGCCTGGGTGGCTCAGATGGTTAAGCATCTGCCTTCGGCTCAGGTCATGATCTCAGGGTCCTGGGATCGAGTCCCGCATCGGGCTCCCTGCTCCTTGGGAGCCTGCTTCTCCCTCTGCCTTTCTCTCTCGCTCTGTCTCTCATGAATAAAAAAAAAAAAAAAAAAAATCTTTAAAAAAAGAAGTGATCGCTCCTATATGTATTTAAATATTTATGAAGCTTTTTCCTTTTGGTTAGGTTTTTTTCATTTGAATGTAGCTTTTGCTTTATTATTATAAAAATAATATAAAGTTGCCCCAAATTTTTATAAAATACTCAAAGTTAGATTAAAAAAAATCTTCCGAAAGTCCACCGTTCAGAGGTATTCTCCGTTAACATTTAGGAATACCTCTTTTTCTGGTAATTTTCTCTGCATATTATAATAATTAGATATGGAATCCTATTTTTTAATAAAAGTGGTATCATATGACCCATCTGTTTTATATCTTGTCCTGATGCTCAAGAATATATTGTGGAGATCTTTTCGTGACATTAAATTTTCATTCTACTCATCACTTTAATAGTTGTGTACTATTTCACAGAACAGATGACACTTATTTATTTAAAGTCTCTTGTAAATGAACATTTGGACTAATTCAATTTTTTTTTCCTGTTACAAACACTTCTGGAATGAATTCTTTTCCATTGGTGTTTTCATTGGTATTTATTCTCTCAAGTAAAATAACTGTGTGAAATTTTACTGTTTTAAGACTTAGGATACAATTGCTTTCCAGAAAGTTTTCCATCATTTGTACTTAAACCAATAGTAAATGCTTATGTTTGTTTTTATTTTAAGTAGGCTCCACGCCCAGTGTGGAGCTCAAACTCATGACCCTGAGAAGAAGAGTTACATGCTCTACCAACTGAGCCAGCCAGGTGCCCCAAGTATCTTATATTTTTGATAGAGATGTTGGTCTGCTGTGCTATAACATAGTAAGCGAATCATACAAAATTGCTGGTACTCAACATTTGTTGCTTATAAATGATCAGTTCACATGGATAAACCTAATAGCAATTTCTAGAAACACATTTCATTATCTTACTCTTACATATCATATTTCGTTAACATAAAGAAAGTAACTCAGTCACGAAGCCTTACAGCTTAGCCTTCTTAATAGCCACCAACTCAATTCTCTCCTCTCAGCTGTAAAATCCTGACCCCACATTGTTGCTAGGATGATGTTCTTATAAATAAATAAAGCTAGTCATGCCATTGTCTGATAAAAACCCTTCGCTGCCTCCTTGGGCCATGGTGGTGCCCTCTGCTGAAATCAGAAACGATGGGGAGGATCGTGTTTCTGGAGGTGGGAGAATAAAATTAGAAGTTCCATTGGGACACCTTAACTCTGAGACAGTGTGAAATATCCCAGTGGAGATGCCACATGGCCAGTTAGGTAGAGGATTCCAGAATTCAGAGCAGAAGTCTTAGCTGAATATGAAGATCTGGGTAACGTCAGCCTAAGGATGGCATTTGTACCTGTCAATATGCCCGTTCCTCCCGCTTCCACACACTCTGTGTGAGCTGGCTGGGTGATGTTATCCTCAGCAAACCTGGGCAGGACGATGAAAAGCTTTCTCCCAGACTGTCAACAAGTCTGATTTATTAAGGAACATTTATGTGCACAGAGGAAAGGGAACATGCATTCTCCCACCTGAAGGAGACACAACAATAGTAATTGCAAATACTAGTTAAGAAGTTGGCCAAATCTGCAAGAAAAATCCTTAAAGGAATGGCCCTCTTATTCAACCTTTGTCACTAACTTTCACATCCTGACAGCCACAGTTGTTTAAGCTGGCTTGGAAATGACTCCAATCTGGCTTATGAGAAGTGAAGCAATGCTGTGTATCAGGGAATGGAAAGATCTCTGGTGAGAGAGACAATAGGAATTCACCATCACCTGTCCTACCTCTGTGGTTTTGGACATTCTTACCTGCTCTGCACCTCCTCACTTGTACATTCAGAACCATCTGCTTACTACTCTGGCGGTGGGTACAGGCATGGTGTACCCACTGTCGTTTGGGACTGGGGATTGTAAGTGATCCTGCGTTTGAGGGTGGAGGTGAATTATTTTCCCTCCCTTAGTCACAACGGTGTTAGGAAAGAGTCTGTCCTGTCCTTGGGAAAGATCTGAACCAGGAAACTCATCTAAATGCAGGTATTTCAGCCAGTGAGTGCTGACATATGGGCAGAGCAAGAGATCTGCAGAGATTAAGAAGATGTTGAGTGTCCTTCCCGCTCGGGGCAGAGACTCAGATAGGACAGGGACAAGGGACTCTGGTTAGAGGGTCCTCTTTAGAGAAGGACAGCCAGTAAGAGACTCCTGGGGGGAGGCATAACTCATGGATTTTGGTGGTGAGACCTGATTTTGACTTGTTTTCCTTTTTTACCAGTTCTACTAACCTATTCCACACCCAGCATGGACAGAGGTGGTAATAAAGGCTAACCCTCCTCAAGTGCTGTTCTGAGCACTTCACATAAGCGAGCCCATGCAACCCTCACAACTCTAAGGGGAAAGTACTCTGATCATGCCCATTTTTCAGATGAGAAAACCAAGGCATAGAGAGATTAAGTAACTTACTCCAGGTCACTCAGATGAGGTGTGTCTTTCCTGCATTATAATCCCCATATACATTAGAGCCGAGCCTTTGTTAAACTTTTATGGAACAGTTGAGTTTATTGGTAGCTGAGTTTCAGGGAATTGAGGTAGGACCTATGTCTACGCTTTGTGTAAATCAGTGAAGTGCAAAGAGCAGGAGCGAAAATGAGATGAGTAAGTATAGAGAGAATAATAAGTATAGAATATAGAATATTCTTTCCAGAAACTTGGCTGAAAAGGAAATGGGAAAGATGGGGCTATAGCTAGAGTGGGACAAAAGGTCAACTGATACCTTTTTAGGATAGGAGGCACTTGTGCATATTTAGAAGCAGAAAAGAAAGAGAGAGCAAAATGGGAGAAGGGTTGAAAATATAAGAGAGAAAGGGAATCATTACAGGATCTTCTGTTGGAGGCAGGAAGGAGTGGAATTTAGAATATAGGTGATGTAGCCTTTGGACAGGAAGTGGAGGGAGAGGGAGCTCTCCCTACAGAGAGGGAGCAAAGGAGGGTGCAGGGCTTAGTAAGCTGACATGATTTCAGAAAGTTGATTTAACTCACACCTGATGACTTTAGTTCTCTTGATAGGACACATCTCTGGCCAAGGGTAAAGACTAGAGTTTGGATAGGGAATTAGAGGACACAAGTAAAGATTTGAAACAGTGGTTGAGTGGTGAGGCATAAGAGGCCAACATAGGCCAAGGAAAAAGACTTTTGAAAGATGTTTGAGGTCCAACTGAAGGAGGAGACGAGGAGTTTGTAGTGGATCCAGCACATTCTCTTGTGGTTCGCTCCAGTGACACTCAGCAGCATTAGCAACAGACTGTGGACTGGTCCAGAGGTTTTGCTGGGCTGCGCAACGGTAGGGGAGGACAGGGGCTTAAAGATCCGAGAAAGAATGTCGTTTGGGGATCCATCCTGTGGCCCAACGTGGATCAAGAAGTCAGACGAGGAAAGGGCTACTAGGTTGGCAGAAGTGAAGGGATATACAGCAGGTACAGTCAAGAGCAGGTGTAGGAGGGACAAGGCTGAGAGAATGTGAGGTTGTGGCCAGAGATGGGGGTCATAGAGCTTAGATTTCAGAGGTGAAACCATTCTGGCTGGTGACAAGGTCTGGGGTGTGGAGATACACCGGGTAGCAGAAATGGCAAGGAGAAGAAACCACTGGAGAGAAGGCCATCAAGACCCTGAGGATGCTGCTGTGTGTGTGTTGTTCACATGGACACTGCAGTAACCGAGAACTGGTGGCAGGACCTGAGACAGAGAGGAAGCCTGTGATCTTCGCCTCTAGGAAGGTGGGCAGTGACCAGGATGTCCACAGAGGGCAGCGATGAGCCAGGTGGCAGGAGCCGCCAAGAAGCCAGCCATAGCGATGGGAAAGTGGAGAGTCCAGCAGAAGGGCCATGTGGTAAGGGCATGGGTTTTGGAGCAAAGTAAACATGAGTTCAAATCCCAGTTCCACTTAGATGTTGTGGGACTTGAGGTCCTTTGTTTCCTAATCCCGGAAGCAGGAACAGTAAATAATACATAGTCTGAGAATCCTTGTGAGAGCCCAGACCACACGTGCTGTGTTGGCAGCACAGTCCTGACCCACGATAAGCACCTGATAGAGGCAGCTTCCCTCTGCCTGGAAGGCCCTGATTTTTCTAATTTATTGGAAGTCCTACTTTTCTATTAGGTTTCAGTTTCAATTTTCAACTCTTCCCTGTGGAATCTTTTGTATTCCAGGAGTTCAAACTGCTCCTTCTCCTCTCTGAATTCCCCAAGAGGTCTCTGATTTTCCCCTGCAAACATAGTTCTTATAGGTTTCCACGTTATAGCTCTTTCTGGATGTTTTTTGCCCCTACTAGACTACAAACTTATGGAGAGAGGGAATAAGAGCTTACTTGGCTGTATTTTGACTAAATGATTAATAAATACTTGTTGCATTTTCCCTCTTACCCTGTCAACATTATTCTAATCATTAAACTTACATTCTAAAGCCTTATAATTGATGAGGAAAAACACCAAAACCTTTTAAAGTTGCTGACAAAAATCTTGGGGCCAGATCCTCTAAACACAAAGCCTAAGGACATGAAGAGAAAGATTGTGAGATCACACCCATGAGTTGTAGCTTTGGGTAGTTCTGGGATCAAAAGATTTCCTGTGACAGTCAAGTCATTCATAACCTTAACTGACAGTAAAAATACGTTCTAAAATCAGTCAGTGTACTACAACTCAACATATATGTTTTATTTTAAGCCGGTGGTTTAATTGATTGTCCAGTGTGCCTTAAGCCATATAGAAATCTCCATTCATTTCAGGTAAAAGAGACATTATGGAATTTTATTCTGTCTTACCAGAATCTGCAAGAATGCCCCGAAGGACAAAAATCAGATCTTCATTAAAATCTTCTTAACAGCAAGTATGCGGTTGCACAAGGAAACCTCTTTCCCCCTGTATACACATAAAAAGCCACAAAAAGGAAGGAACTGCTGATACGACATGGATGAATCTCAAAAACAGCATGTTGAACAAAGGGAGCCAGACACAAGAGTAAACACTGCATGATTGCGTTTATACGAAGTTCTAGAAAGGGCAAAACTAATCTACAGTGACAGAGCACTGGCTGTCTGGGGGCTGGGGAATGACTGCAAAGGGGCAAATGGAACATTTTGGGATGATGGAAGTGATCTATATTTCAATAGGAGTGTAGGTGACCTGGGTACGTGCATTTGTCACAATTCATAGAGCTGTACATTTTAAATGAGTGCATTTTATTTTAAGTTATACCTCAATAAAGGTGATTTTGACATAAAATTTTTAAAAATTTGAATATAAATCGTGTCCATCTGACCAATTCTCTATATAACCCAGACGCTCTGAGAGCTGGTGTTACCAGCAATGTTTTAGATAGTGGAGGAAGCTTACAGTGAATTAATTAAGATGTTCTAAAATGTTTATTTTAAGTGACAGTAACTTTCCGAGATGGAAATTCTCCTTTCTCTTCCAATTAGACCCAAAGATATGGAGGAAGCCAACTACCAAGCATGGATGAATGCTTTCCCCTAACAAGGTCACATGTATGGGTCCTTCCTCATCCACGGCAGGCACAGTCTGGATGGAAGCCTTCTGTGGGTGCTTTGGAAGCAAAATTGCATTGGAGGACCCACAAGTTCAAGAGCTAGAAACAAATTCCCAGGCATTCTGTAACACATTAAACACAGAGTGGTTGAACTGAGCCATAATTGATAACAGCTGAAAATTAGAAAGCTGGTTCATCACATCTTCGATGGGTATCTCTTAAAATTTTTCTGTACATGGATCATCTGGCTAAATATAATAGAGACTTTATAAAATTTGACCTTAGTTGGTTTAACACAGTTTTTTTTTTCTTTTTTTTTTTTCCACTTAAAAAAAATCCTCTCATTGGTGGAAAAATTCTCTAGTTCTGTGTCTGAAAGAAATCCCTGTTTGGACCAGGAGGCTTTAGTCCAGATACCACCAAGAGTTGCTCCCCAGTTGGTGTAGATCAGGCTTTCGATGGATAACCTGGCAAGTCTTAACTTTCATCAGACACATAATCTGGCACTTTATAAAATGTTTTCTGTGCTACCCAGTGGGCCTCATTTGTGTTTCATTAGTGTTGTCTCCTAAACTTGAGAGCAAGGATTTGTGTCTCCCAGAATACTTGCCACTCTCAAATTTGGCCCCTGGCCCCATAGTGCTCTCTTTTTAATGAGTATTCTATGCATGGTGTCACCTCAAGCCCCCTACCTGAAGCTTGACACTTGTCCCCTCCAACCTTTACCATGTTGGTTTCTGACATCCTGAGAACACACTTCTCCTTGACTAACGCAACCCGAGGACTCTACATTTCTACACAGTCCCCCAGGGGCATGTCCCTCTTCTGCTCCACCAGATTGCCCCAGTCAGATGGCATGAGGCCCACGTCTTTTCCTTGAGGCTGCTAGCACTCCCTGTACACACCTTTATCCTCCAAAGACTGCAAAAACAAAGGTTGGTTACATGTGGCTGCGAATATATGTAAATATATGTAGCTGCAAACACCAGAGGGGGTCCTAGAATACCAACATACAGATTTAATTTTACAAAAGGGATATTACCTGACTGTAATGAGTGCCTGTGAGGTTGCTTACAGCCGGCGTCCATACCCAGGTGCGTTTGCTGATCCTGTACACCCCAGCAGTCTCCCCATGGTGAACTGAATCACACCAGGCAGTTACATTCCTGCTTCCCAGAGGTCCTAGAAGATCTGGGTTTGGAATAGCTCTCAAGTCCCCACACAGTGCAGAGATGCTGTACCTGGATGTTTTTCTTTTTCCATAAAGGAATCTTCTCTCTCCTAATGGAATGTATTCAGAAATTGATTCTGATTCTCAGTTCTATACTGGCTGTCTCATCTACAAGGCAGATATATAGTCATTTTCTCTCCTCAAAAGCCTCATTTCCACTAATTTTAGGGATTTGGGGAGTTGATAACCATCCCAAGAGAAGTTATCTTCCCTCTTGAAGAAAAATTAAGATGTTTTCTTTCTATAAAAATTAGAGATCATCAAATATTCTTTCTGCTCTATTAAGAACTACCTTATAATAGATACTATATAAAATATAATATATAGTGCATATTATTATTATTATGTATATCATTTTTATGGATATTATATATTATGCATCGTATATATATATATTAGCTGCCATTCCAGAAAAGAAGAGACAACTTCGGGTTCACTATCAAACACAGTTGGGAGGCAGGAATAAAATAAGAAACATCTCAAAAAGAACAGGACTGCTTCCTTATAGTGTTTGACAATGCAACAGTGCTTACAAAGAGAAATGTGTGGAAGAAATTAATCATAAGGGCAGAGACCTTTGCCAAATAATTTAAAGCCATGACATTTGGTGGTTCTTTCATAGGATAAAAGACTTTAACGGAGATGTCACACCATTTTATGATGATCTTGATTAGCAGACATAAACCAAGAAAGAAAAGTCCTAACAGCAATTGTAACCTAGCAATTCGTTGAGATGAGGACTCCAATGAGTGCTTCGTGGGGTTTTTAGAAGACAGTGTGGCCACTCTCATCAGTTCACTGTACATGCAATTCACCACCACCCAGACAGCGGGGAAAGCTGCACAGCTGTTTACTAGAGCAGAAAAGAGAAAATATTTTTCTTTTCATGTGAGATGGCAAAGGTGTGTGATCATTCTGAAAGCAAAAGGATTTTTAGATGTTTCTCTTTTCTCTCCTGTGAAGGAAGCATGAGTATGGGGAATCCAAACAAATGTAGAGCCGAATAATTTACTATTATTCCAAAGATGTTTTCTGTCTATATTCAAATAAAGGTGTGTCTTAGGTTCTAGGAATTCACATTTTTGCTTGCCATAATCATTTCCATACAGGCATAGAGCCTTGTTTCATCCAATCAGGGCTTGGTGTCTGACAAAGGCTACAAGTTACACCTTGCAAGACATGGTTATCATCTCTCAAATGTTGGGATTATAAACTGAATGTACCCATTTTCCTTAATAATCTAACATGGCCCTGAGATTCTCCATACGCCCTTCCTCTCAGCCCCCACATCTGTATCGTAAAGGAGAACTGAAGTTTATGACCTTAGTCATATGACCTTAGTCCTCTTTGATCCAAATGGTTCCAAGCTCCTCTCATCCTCCAGTCCTGGCTGTGCTTTCTCACCATTTCCATTCTGACTTTATTCTTCTAATTTGACCCTCTGTACAATGCTCCTACCCCGTGTCTTGTTTCCTTTCAACAGAGATTCTGATTCTCCGTCTTGGCTGCCCTCCCTCAAGAAACACCCCTTCCAAACTGTCTTTGCTTTAGACCTTCCTGTTTGAGGTTTATCATTGCCCTTTCTGTCAAAATAAGTTGTAAATATATATTTGTCTGTTCATTCTGATCTTTTCTGGAGGTAATGAGTACAATTTATTTATTGTAGCATTTCAAGTGGGTAGAAAATTATGTAGACTAAAACAATTGTATTTTTCCAACTTTCTCCCTAGTAATGTTTACTATTTGGTTTTTTTTTTTTTCTTCTAGTTCCAGCAGATGAGAGAGGGTCATTTCTCTGTATGAATTAACTTGCACATACCCCCATGCAAACTCAACCCTACTCTTCTGGCCACTCTGTGAGTCTCTGGTGATCTTCTGGTTTATTAACCTCAGATCAGCATTTGACTGTATAAATATGATTAGTACCATTTGTAAACTTTGAAAATTTATTGTTCATCTTCTCTTCTCTTTCTAATAAATATGTGAAAAATTCTCAGGTTCTGTTCCAACATCATTTCCATTTTTAAAATCTAGCCTGTTCTTGGGAAAAATTCCAGTCCTTTGATCAAACAATCAATCTACTAGAGTTTATTGAGAATGAGCATTAATGTGCGCAGGATTGTGGAGATCAGGAGAATATTTATGTCTGACCAGCTTGTCGAGACTGGAAGTTTGAGTCATAGCTTTAGGCTCATAGGGTGCTCCTGAGTGCCTGCCTAGGGATATAAATAACACTGATGGTTCAGCAGTTCTCTATGAAGCCCAGTGTTCCTATAAAACTGAAGCTGCATAATTTGGTCAATAAGTCAACAATTTCATTCCACTCCTTCCTAATGGTTTAATTTCACCTCTTCTGTTAATAGGTCTACTATATCCTGTTTATCCACTTAATCCATTTCAAAAGACAATTTGGGAGTTAGCTTCTCCCTCTAGCTTTTCCTCCAAGGGTAATTCTGGAGAAGAGCACATTCCTCCTTGCCTTGAAAAAAAAAGTCAGAAAATGAGCAATTAGCAACATCAAGTGCCAGCACTGAGTAGCTCCTATTCTTTGAACAGCCTTTTAGTATTATATTTGGATCCCCCTGAAAGGATTTGTCCTTTGGTTGGGAAGCTAGCCTGATTTCTGGTTGTTCCTGACCTGGAACATATTAAGAAGTTCTTTCTTGGGCCAAAAAAGCAATGTCTCCAGCCTCCCTGAAGCCCCTGACAACACCAGGAAAGCTCTCTGCATTTTCTCAGAAGGCGTTGTCACTTATCCTCCACAGAGCATTTCCAGTTGAATCTCCTCTTTTACAGAGTGAAAACAAACTGCAGGGTGAAGTCGTGATTAAGACTGTGGGCTCCAGAACCAGGTTACCTGTGTGAATCTGGGCTCCATGTGACCTTGGGCAAATTAACTAACCTATTTCTATATTTCCCTTTCCTCTGCTTGAAGGGGGATATAATAATAGAACAGCCCCTCAAAGGGCTGTTCAGAGGATAAAATGAGTTAGTATAGATGAAATGCTTAGAATATGGTAGTACATAGCAAGTGTTAATTGTTGGTATTAATTCATATGGCAGAAAATAGAGCATATCAATTGGAAAACCACTCAACTCCTGACACCAAACCTACAAACTAACTTGCATGCACTTATATCCTTTTCTCCTGTTTCTCCACTCTTTTCAGAGGTTCTTTTAGGTTGCCTCAGGTTAATTCTTGCCCTGTGCTTCATATACATCCCATGACCCCTTACTTTCTCAGGGACCTAATTCATTATACCCCTCACCCTCTTTCTCACTTCACGACGTGGAGGCCTGGGAGGTCTGGGTAAGGTTGTGGGATAGTCCTTCCTTAGGTGATGTTTTATGAGAGCGCTGTCATGTGTGGGCAGACAAGTCGTGTTGGGGATTTTAAGAGGGATTCTTGAACAGATTTTAGAATTTCAACTTTCTGAACTTTCAGGCTTCCAAGACTTTGGTTTAATAAAGGAAATTTGTTTAATTAAAAAAATTTTTGTTGGGATTTTTAAAATTGGAATTGGGGGGTGCCTGGGTGGCTCAGTCATTAAGCGTCTGCCTTTGGCTCAGGTCATGAGCCCAGGGTCCTGGGATTGAGCCCCACATCAGGCTCCCTGCTCCATGGGAAGCCTGCTTCTCCCTCTGTCACTCCCCCTGCTTGTGTTCCCTCTCTATGTCTCTCTCTGTCAAATAAATAAAATCTTTAAAAACAAATAAAAATTAAAAAAATAAAATTGGAATTGGGATTGCATTGAATATATACATCAATTTGAGGACAATCCATGAACATGGTATATCCCACCAATTTTTCAAGTTTTTAAATTTTTATCTTAATAATGCTTATTTATTTACAAAGAAGTCTTGCACATCTTTGTTGGATATATTCCTAAGCATTTTATATTTTTGACACAATTTAAATAGAGTCTTTTAAATTATATTTTCTAACTGTTCATTGCCGGCACATAGAAATTATACTGATTTTCATAGTTTGTCACAAGGTCCAGCTCAGTCTTAGCTCTATTTATTCTAATAATATATTTGTTGAATATTTTTTTGGATTTCTACATAAATATACATATAATCATGTCATCAATTTTATTTCTTCTTCAGAACTTGTACATTTTGTTTCTTTATTTTCCCTCGATACATAGGCTTGAGCCTCCAGTGTAATCTTGAATAGAAATGATGACAATGGGTATATTTGTCCCTTTCCCTAATACTATTTTTCTAATATCATTTTCTCTAATATTATTTCCTTGGTTAATTCCAAAGAATCATAGTAGACTTACAGACTAATAGAGTGGGGAAGAAACTTTGAAGATCATCAGCTGAGACAGCAAGAGGTGAATTGAATTCCTTAATCATTCAATGAGAGTGAACAGGGATCAGAACCCAGATACTCTCACTTCTAGTTTAGTATTCTTTTCCCTATAGCAAAAAGCCTCTCTGGAAAAAGAATACAATTAAGACAATTTCTTTTTATCTCCTGAAGTTAACGAGTGCTTGAAGTTAAAAGTTTTTAGAGTTGAATAACGTGTGGGCTATGCCATTAACAAAGCTGCCACAGCTAGGCCAGAAACAGGGATGCGTCATTGGCAAGTCCAGCTCATTCCACTAAAAGCTCCAGACCTATTTCACCTCCAGAGAGCTTCCAGAATGGGCAATGGTCCTACTTGATTTGAGAATCTGTAGTAATTTCACCGACCTTTCTTCTTGATCCTATGTCAACCTATCCTGGCACCACAAGAATAGCTGGTGTGAACAAAGCTATTTATACACCTACTCTCCTTCAGTCTGATTTCCCATGAGATCAAAGGAAATGATTTTGTCCAGTTTCCTCTTTTCTCTTTGGACTTAAATTACTGGCTGAGCATGACCAGTGAAACTTCCACCTCTCCTCTTGCCATTGTCAGCACCTTCCATTCCATGACTTCACTACTCCTCATAGCCAGGTTGATGATACCTGCTGGGACTTAGTATGTCAAGAGTGTCATCAACAGTGTAACTAACTGATTTTGAGATGCCACCACAAAAGGCAGTATAGGTATCATACATAGTGCTAGACCTTTAAGAGTTTATAATCTAGTTGCAGAGACAAGATTAACTCACATGAATTAAAGAGCAATAAATGATAATGTACATATAATCTCTATTAGTAAATAAATATACAAATACATATATCAACATAAAAATAAATAGCCCCAGCTACTGAACAAATTCAGGAGTATTAAAGCCTGGGCCCACAGTCCTGACTTCTATACTGCAACTGCTCCGACATTCCCACACATGGTTACCCCTCTGTCATCTCAGCTCCACTTACTGGTTCTTTCTTCCCCTTCTCCCACCCAAGTCATTAAGGGAATGTTTGCTGTGGGTATTCTTGTTGGAACTCGGAATGTATTTTACTCCAGGAAACAGGGGTTAGGAATGATGTAAATACTTGAGCCACATTACAGGTTAAATGAGCTTTTGTGAATGGACTGTAACTATTTCTTTGGGAAAGCTGTTCTAAATACAAAATGACCTGCTTTTGAGTGAAGTTTCAGAACACAGACTCTTCTTTAAATTCCAGATACTCAAAACTAAGCCCTCAGGAAGGATGTCCTGCCAATACCACAATGCTCTCCTTCATCAGCAGTGTTGATTGTCTTCTTACTGTATACATGCAAAAGGATAAATGTGGATGTAATGAGCAATAGAACATGTTCTTTAATTTCATGGAGACTAGCACTCTTCAGGTCCTCCTGTACAAAGGCAGGAGGATTAAAAGCATTTCTGGAGAACTGAGAATGCATTGCACATGCTTTGTATACAATCATAGCTCTCAAGTCTGCAAAATGAACATATTATCTTAGTTTGCACCCTTGGCCTAACCTGAGGAAAACAGCTTTGGGAATAGATGTTGTTCATAATCCTGAGGCTGCTAAATAATACAAGTCAGAACTGAGAAGGACAAATTCCCAGTGTGGTATTTGGCAGTGCTATTCCAAGTGTGGTCCTTGGACCAATTGCGTCCACCTCATTTGGGAGGTTGCTGGAAATGCAGATTCTTGGGCCCACCCAGAATCAGAATCTCTGGGGTGAGGCACAAATACATGGGCTTTGACAAGTTTCCCAAGTGATTTTTATGCACAGCAAAGAGAACTGGTGCTAGGTTTGTCTTCTCTCCACTCTGTGGAATCAGCATTGGTAGTAGCTGCCAGAACTTGTAAAAGTCCCATAGCCCTCAAAGGGGCCCTATCTGATGGGTCCAACAGTCCCTGGAGCAAAGAACATGGCACAAACAGGCATCCAATACTTGTGAAATGAATAAATGTAGCACAGCCCGTGTACATTCTGCTTCTCCTTACACTGTGTATACTTCTTGCAATGTTTTACCCCCCAATTCATATGTTGAAATGCTGACCCCTAGTACCTCAGAAAGTAACCATATTTGGAGATAAAGTCTTTAAAGAGGTAATTAAGTGAAAATACAGTCATTAAGGTGGACCCTGATCCAATAGACTGTGTCCTTATAAGAAGAGGACATTAGGACGTTAGGACGTTAGGACAGATGCACACAGAGGAAAGACCATGAGAAGGCACAGGGAGAAGATTAACAAAGAGAGAGGCCTTGGAAGAAACTGACCCTGCTGACACCTTGATCTTGAACTTCTAGACTCCTAGAACTATGGAAGAATAAACTTCTGCTGTTTGAGCTATCCACTCTGTGCTAGTTTTTTACAGCAGCCCTAGCCAACATGACGCACCTCTGCCCTCACGCACTGGGAAGGGTTTATACAGAGCTCTACCCAAAGTAATTGCCAATTCCTATAGCAACACATCGCTGGCCTTTAGAGTGGGGATGGTGCATGGAATTTTCTGTGATGGGCCATTTGTGCAGAGTACCTCTGCCTGATGCTGACTCAGGTGAGAAGGTGCTCCTCTGTGCTGTCATGTCCAACCGGGGAAGGAGGGCAGCATCAGCCTAACACTCGGGGTTCCAGTGTTTACCACTAACTACACGTGTGTCTGAGGGCAAATGCCATCACTCTGGGTCTGTTTCTTCATGTGTAAAATGGAAACATTCATGACCTTCATAATGTCAATAATTCTGTCTTTTACAGGGATGTTGAAAAAGTCCGGGGGTGGGTAACATGAGTGAGAGCATTAAAATGCATTGTTAATGGGAGGTGGGGATGTGGACTATTGTTTTCACTTTATTAACACAGCTATTATTAGCAAACCTGCTAGTTCTACAGCTTGGGAGGAACAACAGCTGGGAGCCTGCAAAGAAGCATCTGCTTTACTGAGCTCCGTCACCTGGTAGAATGGAAGGGCCTTCAGATTCAACCCAGCAGCCACATGTTGGAAACTTGCCAAAGGGTCACATAAACATGTTCATATTTCTGTAATCTGTTTGTCATTGCACACTTTTATCTCCACTTTAGTGTGTGTCCGTGTGCATGTGACCAAGTTAACTCATCTATAATTGGGGCTCCATCTCACCCGTGTCCTTAATTTAAATCACATTCCTTCCTACTCTCATTAAAGAATGCTTGAATCTTGGATCGTTAGGAGTACAATGTGATTGAAGATAAAGGCCCCTTATTTCTGAGTTTAAGTCATCAGAACAAAGAAATCATATCAAGGACTCTGGTCAGCCAGGAAATGGAGCAGATTGAGTGCTAAATGACACCAGACAAAACAAGGGGATGTTTTGAGAGATCATTGGTGGAGTTTAGACTCAAAGACTTCTATTTAATTCGAACCACATAACAAATGATGGTGATATCATTAAAATAAATATCCCACATGGGCCATCCCTTTCCCTTCCATATCATAGCACTGACGTCATTTTTGCATATTATATCAATGGCATTTTCATATTCCGCTGAAAGGTCACAATTATGTCAGTAATGAGATGCAGCCCCCAGTCAAGCTGTTCCAAGACACCACCGCCCATTTCCAAAACAATTTTGAGGGCAGCTTCTCAGCAGTATGAATTCCAGAGAGCAGATGTCTCCTTGGGTGTGAGCCACAAGTTAAGTTGGGGGAGCCCACTCCAGATCACTGTGGTCATTGGAGCTGCAGCCAGGCCACCTAGGAGGACACAGAGTAGCATGCAACCTCCAGGAGGATAGAGCAGGTAGAAGGAAGCTGAAAGGGCTCGGTGGCACCATCTTTCTGGGCCAACCCCTAGAGTCCTTGCTAGTGTAGTCTTGCTAGTTGTCAAACAAGGAATCCTTAAAACGAGACTGGTAGGCATTATTTGTCTAAATGTTAAGAGCTCTTTTAAGTGAAGCAGAATTGGGACAGAGACCTGGCCCTGTTCCTTGCATAGCTGTGTGGCTTGGGCAAATTGTCTATCCTCCCTGAGGCTTCGTTTCCCCAGCTATCAGATAGGGATGGCAATGATGCCTCCATTACAGGAGGATTGTGAGGATTGCCACGTAATGCATGTAAGTCAGCCCTCCATGAAAGCTGGCTGCTATTATCACCATCTATGGGTATTTTAGGGTTGGGCTAAACTTGAACATCTGTAACAACAGGGACCTACCACCCCTCCAGTCCCCTGCTGGGGCCGAAAGAAGGGAGAGTAAGGTGCATTTGACACTTGCTGAATCTGGTGACTTTTAGAACAGAAGGGAAGAGAAGGGCATATTTGTGAGCACGTATTGGAATCCTCAGAGGCTATGTAATCAGTTTCATGTCTTTATCTCTTTGTAAATGTGGATCTGTGCATGGGTCCATTCTGAGCTCATTTGCTAAGTCAATAAGATTTATTTTCATTCTCCATTCTGCTGTGACTACACACTTTTATGCTTGTATTAGCAACCCTCCCTTCACTTCCAGTGTTCAGTGACTTCTTCACTCCCAGCTGAGTCAGTTAGAAAGGGGTCTGTTAGATCACTACCAGGTTAGTGTGAATTAATGCAACATGTTAGCTCTCCCAAGAGAGGTTGCCTTTCAAAAGAGAATGCATAGGAGAGAGGGGAATCTTTTCATTACTATATCAGGGGAATGATCTAGACATAGACTATCTGGATTTCAGCAGGGCAATTGACAAATGCTCTCACAATATTCATGTGGAAGAGAGGGAGAAACATAGACCAGAAAAGAGCACAGTTTTATAACTTGCTCAATGTCCCCGACCAAGGAATGCTTATTAAAGAAAGAAGGCACAAGAGGATGGTGTCCCTACAGAAGGTCACAGGGCTCTTTCTAAGGCCACATCCTGGCCAACATTTTTATCAGTAACCTAAAGGAAAACACAGATGGCGTGTTGAACATGTTCACAGATGGCTGGGTTTGTGGCTGATATATTTTGATGATCGAGACTATTCCATGCTCTTATTTGACCTAATAGCATGGCATAACGGACCCAATTGTTCATGACGGCCCACCTGCTCGGCCCAGGTGATGTGCCAGGCAGTTTGCACATATTATCTCTATCCCTCCAAAACAGAGACCATTCTCTCCATGTGATAAATAACAAAATCAATGTTCATCATGGTCAGGAAACTTGACTGGACCCTACAGCAAAATGGAAGGACAGAGCTGGAACTTGAATTCAGATCCCTGTAGCACTGAAGTCATTCATGACTAAGGTGAGTTCTACACTTCCCTTTAAGAGACAAGTGTACATCGTGTACAGTGGAGGGAAGGCCATCTAGCACAGTGATTGGCACATATAGATGCAGAAATATTGTGGGGCGAAAACCAGCAACAAGTAGGAAGAAGGAGAGAGGGAAGGATAGTATCTGCTTTAATCTGGGCTGGTAATCGTGACCAGCGGGAAACAGCTGATAATATTTTGTTTGGCAAATGGAGACACGCTAGTTCTCTTCAAGTATTTACAGGGCTATTGTGTGGAAGAAATATGAGATGTACACTGGGGGGCTGGAGGGTGGGTTTTAATTCAATGCGAACTGGAACTTTCTAAAATAATGAGCACTGTTTGTCCACGCAGCAGGCTCCCTCCCGAGGTGCTCCCTTGTCCCTGGAGGTCCCCAAGCAGGACCAGGTCACAGCTCACTGGAGGTGACAGGGATGAGCAGCAGGCAAAAGGCCTCTACTTCATGAGGGTCGTAGTAGTATTTCAGATACTTCAGTGCCTGGGTGGGGGACACCTTTTGGAGCAGAGGGAGTTCTCTCCATCCCGAAGTATACCACACAGATTTCTGCCTCCTCCATGGAATATGCCAAGATTATAAGTGTGAGATAGAGACTGCCCTTCCTTCGACCAAACACCAGCAGAACAGTGGCCTCATTTAGTTCTTTGAAGGAGAGGCTAAAAATTCCCTCAAACAGGCTTCTGGGGAAAAGAAAAACCCTCGAAAGTACAACAGGGGTGCTTTGGGAAGCACAAAATAGGCTTTGTTCTGCCCCTGCAGGCCTGTGCCCAGAAGAGTAGTGAGCAAATGGAAAAACGTCCTGACAGACCATGTTTATCACCCATGCCATCTTGCACTATTCACAGATTCTTACACAGACTTTCTTGCTGGGATACTCATGCTCATGAACTTGAGTATTTTTTCTTTTAATGTTCAAGGCAGTAAACCAGGAAGAGCTTGAGACATCCTCCCGGTAACTGGAATACTAACAATGAAATGCACCAAGAGCACAGCCTACTTGATTATTTCCTAATTTTCTCTTTATGCTGGTTCCAGCCCGGAGACCCTGCCAGATGCAGAAAGCTTCCTTCATGGCCACACAAATAGTTTCCATTTCCCAGCTGAGAGCCAGCATCCAAGAGGATCTTCTGATTTGAGACTGAATGAAACAAAAGATGGCCCAGAGCTCGACTACAGCCAGGAAACAGAGGCTCACAAGCCAGAAAACTTCTGCAATGTCCCAGAAATCCCCATGAGGCAGAGAGGGCACATTGGCTACTCTATGCAAGTAAGCAAGCTTGCAGTCAGTACAATCTCCCAGCTACTTTTCAATCAAAGATTTCTTTAGGCTCTTGGTGAAATTTTGCAAAAAATGCATTCCACATTATATTCCCCATGGTATGCCCTGAGCCTGACTCTCTTCTCATTTATTGTTAGGGGACTTCTTCATAAATTCATCATCCAGTCATTTGGTTTTTTATTTACTTCTTTCATTTATTAATTTAGCAAACATATATTGAGCATCTCATAATTCATTCATTTCTTTGTTATTTCTTGAACACCCATCACCAGCAAGAATGGGGTTGGGTTAAGGAGATGAATACAACATGGTTTCTACTCAGTAGCATTTCCCTCATGCTGAACCCTCACTAAATGCTCTGCACTTTCAAAGAGCTTTCAGTTACATGGAAAATGTTCTCAACTGTGTATTTCCAATTCTGGCTGCTTTCCAGAGTTGCCAGATTTCAACATGCCCGCTAGATTCAATCTCATCGGGAACATCCCGCTGACAGCTGCACTTCAACATGGTCAGAATTGAACTCATGCCTTACTCCTCTAAGCTTGCTCTTCTCTGTGACTTTCCATTTCTGTTCGATGTCACCATCTTTGCATTGCATGGGCTCAGGCTAAGATACCTTTGAAGTTCCTCTTCCCTTTACCCGGGACAATAGTGACTTTCACCTCCAAAATGTCTCTCAAACATTTGTTTTTTTCCACTTCTGTTGCTACTATTCAAGGACAGGATGGGAACTCAGTAGTTCTTACTTGGACTATTGCAATAGCCTTTCAACCAGTCTTCCCACCTTCATATTATCAAATTCTGGTCTGTCCTGAACTTTGCCTCCAGAATAACCTCCTTCTCCCATGTTCTCTGTGCCCACCCAAACTGGTCAAATACCCTTTGCCAGATATTCTCTAGGCTGTCCTGTCTATATGCCTTTTCTTATGCTGTTCCCTCTGGCTGGTTTCCCCTTTCCAATTTCTGTCAGCAGAACTTCTCCCAAATGTAGTCTTCTAGCCCAGGTCCTCCATGAAAACTTGACCACCTCTTTGGTGACAAGTGCCCTCTCCTTCCTTGAACGCTACAGCATCTCATGTCCATGCAGCACTGCCTTAGGTCCCATCTCCCCTTCTAGAATCTGAGCTTCATGACTTCAGCACTCTGCTAAATAAATCATCGAAATGGAAATGTTACTTTGAACAAGGGAGTAAATGGACCATGCCTTTTTCATGAAAAGCAGTGAGTAGAGAATGAAAGATCAAAGGTACACAAAAGGAAATGTTTGGAATAAGGACTTCATAGAATAGAAAAGAACTGAATCAAGGGAGAGCATTTTGTTCGTTTTAGACCAGAGGCGAAACATCTCTTTTTTCTGACCTCTCAGGGAAGGATGAATGGTGGAGGAAATGTTCAAGTGGTGATGAGCAGTGCTCCTGCTCTGATGGGGGAGGGTATGGCAGAGTCAGAGATGCATGTGCTTCATTCCGTGGTTTGGGGCAAGTCACTCTCTAAGCCTATTCCATCCTGTATGAGATGGGAGAAGAGTAGTGCCTATGCATTTGCTGCGAGGAGTATATGAAATAATGTATGGGCTTAACACAGAGTCTGGCCCCACACTAACAAAAATTGGTGTGGGTACTTGCTACATGGTGGCCCAAAAGGGGTGGAGCTGAAAGTTCTGGATTCTAGAAATGGCAGAAAGTGTACAGGAGATGTAAGTAACAAGCTGCAGTAGCAGATGTGAAAGTTGAGAAGAGGTATGATCACAGATGGGGGAAGGTGTGCTTAGGCAGAAAAGGGAGTGAGTTAAGAACTAAGACAATCTCTGCCTTTATCTAGGATGCTACAGATCGGGATTAGCTATAAACTACCATTCTCCTGGGATGATCAGGGAGTTCGGGTGGGCCTTAGCTAGCAAATGGCTATAATCAGAAACTGTTGTAGAGAATGACACAAAAGTGGTAAGTTCCTTCCCTCCTGAATGCAATTCCTTTGATTGCATCATCAGTAAACATTCTTTCTTAGTTCTTTCCTTCCTAGGACTCACCTCACTCCTCCTCTATGGACTCTAGGCCTGTTACTGGCATTTCATAGTGTCCGAGGGACACTTCAATAGCCAGAGGTCCCCGACCACCTTAGCTTCTCCATTTACTCACATGGGAGTCACACTTCCCTATAGCATGGTGATTTGGGGAGTGAGCAGAGGAATTAAAGACGAATGTCCACCCAGGGGACAACATACAACTAATCATCAGTCAGAAACAGGAATTCTAGGACATCTATATAGAGTTATTGAGGTAGCTCATAAAAGAAATTCATGTCAGTTTGCATGGGCCTGGTCTCCTTGTTAAAAAGATTTTCAGCGTTTTGGGGGAGGGTATTAGGGGGTGATCAGGTGGTTTTCCAACCTATCTTAGTACAACTTGATTACAGAAAAAGCTCTAAACCTCGGATTGTCTTAGAGATCTAACTGGTGCCTCCAACTGGCCTGATCTGTTGGCAGCAACCTGAGAAGCCAGCAGTCCCAGGATGGCCCTCTTTGCCTTGGGAAGCGATTCAGTACAAGACCCATTTTCTCATTCTGACTCCCCTGTCAGAATCAAGAGTAGAAAATAACTCTAGGAAGTCACCTTTTTATACGTATTCTGATTAACTGGTATCTGAGGCTAGACAGATGCCAGATTAACTTGGGAAGACCGAAGGCAGCCCCTTTTCAACTGAAACAGGTGGCTGAATTAGGACTGCAGGATGCTAAAGACATGGGCTCGTGATTTTGGCTTTCATTTCATGGATATAGGGGAAGAGTAAATTTCCAGGGACTTTAACCTAGAATTCCTGGGAGTTGTTGCAAGTAGCATTTTCTTTCTCTTTCCGTTTCATTTTCTTTCCTAATTCTTCTGTTGGAAGGTCAATAACAAGGAGCTTATATTATTTTCCTATCATTATCTCTTGTCCATTTTTAAACACACACACATATACACACACACACACATTATATATTAGTCTGCTTGGGTTGCCATAACAAAACACCTAGACTGTGTGACTTCAACAACAGAAATTTCTTTCTCACGGTGCTGGAGACCAGAAAGTCCAAGATCAGGGCGCCAGGACGGTGGGCTCCTGGTGAGAGCCGTCTTCCTGGTTTGCAGATTACTGCCTTCTCGTGGGTTTTTACATGGCGGGTGAGAGGAGGGCAGGCGTGGCTCTCTAGTGTCTCTTCTTATAAGGACGCTGATCCTACTGGATCAGAACTCCACCCTTAGGACTTCATTTAACCTTAATTTCTTCCATTAAGGCCTCCTTTCCAAATATAGTCACCTTGGGGGTTAGGGCTTCAACACATGAATTTGAGGGGGGAGGGCACAAACATTTAGTCTGTAACAATATATGAATTCTTAGCATGAGTTAGGGATGCTGATAAGCATCTAGATTGTTAAGAGTAAGCTCATTACTGGGGGTCCTAGTACAGTTTCTCTTTTATCTCCAGTTCTCAGATAAAGACAAACATGAATAAGTCATCAGAAGAATGCAAATCCCAGTCTCACACATCTTTTCTTCCTTGATTTTAATGTGATTCTTTGTTCATTTGATGATTTGTCAACCTTATTTTATTCAATACATATCTGCCTGACAACAATATAAATCCTAATTTGTTGTTTGATTATTTCTACCTTACCCTCTTCCAAACAGAAGTGTGTGAGGAGGTTTACAGAAATGTAGACAGGACAATAGAATTTTTCAGTGAAAGGATGGGAAGGGAAAACCAGCATGGGAAAGGAGGATGGAGCCAAGGGTAATGCTGGAACCCAAAATGGTTGCCATAAACTCATGGGTAGTGCCCGTAACGAGCTCCAATTTTGTGATTGAGCTCCCCAGTAGCTAAAGCAAAAAGAAAAGCAGGAAGACAGGTTTTTCTCTGTTGATGGTGAATGGTCAGTCCATGTTCTTTGAAGGCTGAACAAGTGGGAGGGAAAAGGGAAAGAATAGAGTGGACATGTCCTTATGGAAATTAAGAAGCCAGTCGGAAGACAGACTCACCACAGGTGTGCTGAGGGCATATGTAAGGTAAAGCCAAGATTTTCCTAAGAAGACTGCTTTTTCTGATATAGAGCAGGTGTCCTCAAGCTTTTGAGTGCAAAAGAATCACCTGGGATTTTTTGTGAACGTGCAGAGGATCGTGGGATCCACCCTCAGAGATCTTGGTTTAGGAAGTTAAGGACAGGACCTAGGAATCTGTATATTTAGCAAGTTTTCAGGTGATGCTAATTCTGGTGGTCCACAGACCACATGGTGAGAAACATTACCAGAGAGTGCTTGTCTGTGATAACTTTGCCAAGAAACTTTTTCAAAACAGAATGTACAAGTTGCTCACTGTGCAAAGAACTGTACGTGTGTGTGTGTGTGTGTGTGTGTATACAAAGAATCCACAGAAATCTAATCTTAGGCAGTGCTCCTCCCGGTTAACCTTCCAACATAAACTAGTTGTAAAATAAATCCCTAGGAAGTTAAATAAGTTGATTTGCTATAGATGAATTTTGGATAGAAGCCAATTAAAACTCCCAGGTTTTTTTTCACATGAGCGGCCCTTGAGTTATTGGGTTGTTTTTTTTTTTAAGCTCAAACACAGAACTTTACATTTATTCTTGTTATTTTCCACCTGTGATTCCATTTGATTGGCTGGCCTGAATCCATGGAGTTGGCCCTATTTGCCCTATACTCTAAACAGCTGAATTCATAAAGGGCACCCCTCCCCCCAACATTTAAGCCTATGGAACATTTATCAAAGCCAATTTTCTTGAATTGACAATGAACAACATACTCTATTTAAAGTTTTTTTTAATTTTCTTCCTAAATTCAATTTTTTACTAGAGCAGTTAAGAACTAAACAAAATAACTTAATGCTTCTTAAAGTCTCTCAGCACCTGAAGGCAATAACTGGACTTATTTTCTTCCATAGAGCTTACCACCAGCAGACCTACATTTTCTTGGTTGCTGGTGGTTTTTTTTTCCCACTGAAACGAGTCAGACTCCATCATGGCTAAGAGATCTGTAATTTCGGAGGCTTCAATAGTGCCAATCACTGTGAGCAATAAATATTGAATGAATGAAAAAGGAATGAATGAATGGTTGACACAGCATACGTGAAAAATGCTTTGGAAAATATGAAGATGCCACTACCATAAACAAGTTCTACAAATAAGTGGCAGACTGGAAGAAGTTATTTGTGACATGTATAATTGACCAAAAATATAGTATCTACACTATATTTCTTAAAATCCTAGATATTGGGGGGCGCCTGGGTGGCTCAGTCATTAAGCGGCTGCCTTCAGCTCAGGTCATGATCCCAGAGTCTTGGGATCGAGTCCCACATTGGGCTCCCTGCTCAGCGGGAAGCCTGCTTTTCCCTCTCCCACTCCCCCTGCTTGTGTTCCTGCTCTCGCTGTCTCTGTCAAGTAAATAAATAAAATCTTTAAAAAAAAAAAATCCTAGATATTGATACGAAAAAGACCAGCAACATAATAGAAAAACTGGGTAAAGGGTATTAATAGGAAATTTATAGTAGAGGGAATGTGGTGGCCAATGACCTTGGCACGTAACTTGACGTCTGGGTCTAATTTTCCTAACCCAGTAGAAGAGCTCCCTGCCTCCTAGGATTGAAAGAATAAAATTAGTTAATACAAATTAACTGTTTGAAGAGTGGCTGGCATGTACTGCTATTCAAGTGCTGGCTAGCATCATTGTCAGTGGTAATCAGAGAAATATAACTGAGAACAAAATACCGCTTTTCACCCATCAGATTAGTAAAAATTTTTAAACAGGTGATGGGGATTAAGGAGTGCACTTGTCATGCTGAGCACTGGGTGATGTATGGAATTCTTGAATCACTATAGTACCCCTGAAACTAATATAATACTAACTGGAATTAAAATAAAAACTTTTTGAAAATTTGCTAAGAGGGTAGGTCTCACATTACGTGTTCTTAGTACAATAAAATAATTTACTTGAAAAAGAAAAAAAAGCAAAATACACATAAAAATGTACCCTATATTTTCTGGGCATATATTTTATGTAAAATATGAAAAGGGGCTTGAATCACACATACCAAACTCATGATACCATTGCCTAGTTGGGGTGTTGGGAATGACAAAGCTTTCTGGGACCAAGGATGATGGTTAAAGTAAACTTTCACCACCTCTGTGATGCTTCGATTATTTAAAAAAATGAAAAACAAAGAGGAGGAGGCAAAAAAGCTAGATGCAAATCCAATAAATATTAAGTTGATGAGTCTGGATGATGAAAATATGTGTGTGGCATTACATTATTCTTTGGTTTTTCTATTTTTAGAACTCAAAATTTTTTTAAATATAAGAAAAAAAACATTCTAAAGAGCAAAATTTTTAAATTAAGGCATTGCTAAGTTTAAGGGGAAATATTCATGTGTTATAGATGAGCCACAAACAGATGAAGTAATTTTTCTTAGTCATTTTAATAGGAGTGGCATTTCTTTAACATCTTCATTAATGACTGAATTTGGAGAATAAAATGAAACAGTAATGTTTGTTATACCCTTCAGCCCATCCACCCACTGCTACAGTATGCCGCAAAAAATCCCTGGACATTCACAATGTCATTTGTTCTATTGTTAGTAGTGAAACTGAAAAAATCTTGTTTGTTTGTAGGAACACAAAGACTGGAGCTCGCCCACTCTCACAGAGTTGCAAAAATTCAGATGGACTGTCTGCAGCCCAAGACATGGTTTGGCCCAGAGGATGCTCTCGCTGACACAATTGACTTCCTGGTCTCCGCACTAAGATAAAGCCATTCTCAAGGAAGGATGCCAAAAATAGGAAGTCTTAAAATACAAAGGAAACAACCATTGTTTTTTCCTGACATTGATCCTCTTGCCGTGGGCCACCAGAAGATAAGTTATCCCCCCTTAAGAGAACATCTCCCAGAAAAAGAGAAAATATTGCAGCTATACCCGTGAGCTGTTTGATTTCAGGGTGGACATTCCCGAGGCTCAGGAACAGCTTTTTGACCATGGTCAGAAGCTCCTGAAGAGCTGGATTTTAAGCATCAACCCTTTTTCCTGTGTCTCCAAACACCTCCATGACAGCTTTTAAGGTCTGTAATTTACAGCCAATAATTAAGCTTTTAATTGTTATTCTTTTCCTGTGTATTTGCTTAGCAGTAAAAACTCCGCTTCTCTTTGTTTACCTACCTTCCTCAGCTTGGATGGGGGGCCAGCCAAAATGAACAGGGGACTCAACCAGAGGAGGGGCAAATTTGTGATCAGGCCCATTGAATGTTTGTTCAAAGTCCTCTACACAAGGATGAACCCATGTTATGTTGGTTTGATGGCTTGTGTTTTGTCCAGGATTCTCTTCTTTCCTTTTGGCCGGAAGTTGCTTTTTGCACGTAGTCTTAGGAGAGAGGAAACCCGTCGTCTAGCACCTCCCTCCTAATTCTCTAAGGATTTGGTTTCTTGCTCTCAGACAGCCAGTCTCATGCTCATCTTGGAAAATGTGAAAATAGATGTATCTGTCGGCATCCAGAAGTGCTATTCTTTGTCAAGTGCTCCCTACTTCTCCAGGGCCAGGCCAGCCCCTTGGTCCAGTCCTCCACATGGAGCTCGGTTCCACACCAACACCTGTGCAACTCACTTCTCCAGGCCCTCTGGTCTTGTGTCCGGTGGGGGTAGGGGTGGGGGGTGGGGGAGGGGTGTGAAGGGAGGAAGAGAAGGAGAGAGAGAGGGAGGGAGGTGTCACAGGGCATGGAGTCCCTGGAGGTGAAGGAGAGGAAGACAAGAGAAGCATGGGTTTGACTGTAAAACAAGAAACAAGAATTTCTAATGTGGCTAGAAACTCGCTCTGAAGGGATTCTCTGTGGGAAAGTCTGAAAATCTAAACTTTGAGTGGATTTTGAGGTGGTATTTTGGTAGGGGGAGAAATCTCATGACCAGAGAGGGATGCCTCATAGTCAAGCCTTACCTATACTTGCCAAGCAGAAATGCAGACACCTGGCAAGGGTTACCAGAGGGATGTTCAGTGCGGGAGCAGCAGCATGAATAAATAGACTCTTCATTGTATGGCCTCAACCTCAAACTCTGTACCACATGCCATTGACGTTACATTCAACGTAAGCCAAAATTTGAAGCTCCTTGACAATGGGAAGTCACAATGTGGTGGAGGATCAAAAGCTGGGCTATTTGGTGTTTGGCATGAAGGAATAAACTAAAATGGCCAGTGACAGTGAGAGGGAGGCCCACAGAAAACCCTGAGGGGTATTTATGATGAGAAAGGGGGGTGGGCAGCAAAGCATAGATCTAACAGAATTCTTCAAAAGTGCCTGTCAATATCAATTCTAATCAGCCTTCCCGAATTCCATGAGTTGATTGTTGTAGTGATCACATACACATATTATGTCATTTCCAGTATGTGTGACTGGTCACCACATAGTATTTTAAAGTTATATATTCTTTAGAAGTCTCCTTAGAGGGGTGCCTCGGTGGCTGAGTCAGTTAAGTGTCCAAGTCTTGATTTTGGCTCAGGTCATGATCTTAGGGTTGTGAGATCGAGCCCCCCATCGGGCTCCACACTGGGCAAGGAACCTGTTCAAGATTCTCTCTCATGGGACGCCTGCATGGCTCAGTTGGTTAAGCGTCTGCCTTCGGCTCAGGTCATGATCCCAGCGTCCTGGGATTGAGGCTCACATCGGGCTCCTTCCTCAGTGGGGAGCCTGCTTCTTCCTCTGCCTGCTGCTCCCCCTGCTTGTGCTCTTTCCCTCTCTGACAAATAAATAAACAAAATCTTTAAAACAAAATTCTCTCCCACTCTTTCTCCCTCTCTCTGCCCTTCCTCCCCAGCTCACACACTCTCTCTCAAAGAAATAAAGAGAAAGAAGAAAGAAAGAAAGAAAGAAACAAAGAAACAAAGAAACAAAGAAAGAAACAAAGAAACAAAGAAAGAAACAAAGAAAGAAACAAAGAAAAGAAAGAAGAAAGAAAGAAAAGAAAGAAAGAAAGAAAAAAGAAAAGAAAGAAAGAAAGAGAGAGAGAAAGAAACAGAAAGAAAGAGAAAAATCTCCTTAGAGATGGGGGAAATGGTCTGGAGGGGCAAATGGAAATATGGAGGTTGTGTTTGGGTCTCACTCTCTTCCCATTCTTGCCCATGTCTCCCTTTGACACACCCAGCAAGTGCCTGTGAGCAAGAGGGCCTGCTGATGAGTACATAGGGGTAGCTCCTGAGACATAGAGCAGGTGTTTCATAGTAGAAAATCCATCTAGAAGAGCAAAGAGAGATGATCCAATATACTGCCTAGTTCTTCATCCTGGGAGACCACCCCCCGCCCCCAGTCAGTGGCCCTGGAGGCTGAAGGGACAGCTGACCCTATGCCACAGAGGGAGGTGGCATCTCATGGCCTGAATGGTCTGCAGAACAAGCGCATTTTACCTCATGACACCACTTCCAGCCTGCACCGATGTCTGCAACTGTCATCAGAAGAGGGTGAAGGGCTCTTTTGGGTGTCTGAGGGGGCCACAGCTCTGCTGGGCCCATCCCACCTTGGAGCAACCCAAGGTCTGTAGCCCTGAGGGAGGACTGGGTCACCATACTGAGAAACATCCATGCATCATTTTTGTGCCTCTGAAAGTCATGACTCAAAAATCCCACCAAAGAGTCCACCAGAAGCTTATAAAACCCTTGTCACAGTCTTATCCTCACATTTTAATCCAATAATCCTCTTACACCTTAGACCTAACAGGCCCTTCTTGCTCTGGTGAGTTGGTGACACGTGAGGGTGTGCTTTTTAGTCATCTGCAAGTCTTGGTCAGACAAGAATTTTAGGTTCTGGCTGCCTGGACCACTTCATAGCACCAAGGCTACTACACTGTAAAAGCCTCAGTCCTGAGGGCCCAGCTTGTTGGGGCCTTCCCTCCCAGCCAGTTTCTCCCTCCATCTTATACTATGAATTGCTGGATATCAGAGCTGAGAGGACCACACAAGCCTTCCCACCCAATGTTCTCCTTTTCTATGATGACTGGAGGCTACAGAGTTGCACAGGATCGCATGGCCAATCATGCTGGGTCAGTACTACACTGGTGAACTCCTAGCCAGAGAGTTTTTTTCCTAGGTGGCATTCTCTGTAGCTTTTCTGAGGAAAATGTCCTTTGAGAAGAGCGGAAGCTACAGCCTTATTTTGATACTATGCTGCTTTGGAGGATGTCACAGGACTAACCTTACTGGAATATCTGTCACACTTCTTTCCTCCCCCCTACATCTCTTGGCCCTCCTCCTCTTCCTGGCCCCCTCATAACCCCCTCTTCTCCCATTTTTTGTCCTCACCACCTCTCCTTCTAGCTCAGCATCTCCCCTTCCGGTTGCTTGCAAGAGATTTTGAAAGAGTGGGGGGCGGTGAGGAAAAAGCAAAGAACAGGCAAGACCGGGGAGTGAGGAGAGGGAGGAAGTACCAGGAGCTCCCCTCAAGCTGTCTTTGTGTTATTGCACTTTGAATAAATGACCTCATTTCCCAGGGAGTCTGTTTATGTGAATTTTTCATCGCACTCTATAACAAAGTTCTCCACATTCCAGTGACTGGAAAGCCCATCTGGGTGCTCTCTCTCTAATTAAGTGCACTACTCTTGATCCACTTACAGCCTTGGAAAATTCTTTCAGAGTGACTGTCTCTTCTTCGTTGAACCCGGCTGGAAGAGTGGGTGGGAGGAGGATTGCAAGGGAAAGAAAACACTAAACTGTAAGCTTGCGCCCTGCCTTGCCCTGCTCAGGGCCTGATCAGGTCACCCAGTGATGCCACGCACCACTGAGCTCAGCTCTCCTAAACTGACCTGTTGCCCTGCCTTGGTGTCCTATTACTCATTGCCCGAGGTCCTTGCTTTCACTGAATATGGCCTATTCCCTAAAAGACTGGATTTTGACCTCTAATCTGCCCACAGATTGGTTTTGACAACCCCGAAATTCCTTTTAGCTCTAACATTCTCTGAATCAAAGTAGATTTGCTAAGGGTGCTATGTGTGTGTGCATGTGCACACACACACACACACATGCACACACACCAGAGTCGTCTTCATCAAATGTGCATCTACCATTGCATTTTTTATATATGTATTTTTTTTTGTCTCACATACAGTGGCAATTCTGATAGTGCTCACCTCAAGCCAGACAGGCAGAATCTGTAGTGCTGATGAGTCACAAGTACATTTGAGCAGGTAAAACCTTGCAGCAGGAATGTCCCCACACCACACCATGTAGCCACCACACCATATGTGGGCCAAGGTGGGCACAGTACTTCTTTCTGGAGACTAACTGATATTGATGGCTGCTTCTGATCAGTAAGAATGTGCAATTCAGCCAAAGGGCCATTCATATCCACAAGACAAGAAATTTATCTTTCTTATTTTCCCTAGGGTAACAGCAGCATGTCTATGGAGAGTAGTCCTTGACATTTTTCTGAAGCTAGAACAAAATTGCTACCTGAGGGGCTGCAAACAGATTCTGCTTTGAACGTAAAGGTTTGATTTTACATCAGGGCAGAGTGTTCCTTTTAAGGGAAAAGCTGCTTTATTGGGCTATTAATAGTTCATTAATGCAGTTGTCCACAACTGCCTAAATGCCAAAACTATAGTTTCTAGGTTTATGGTGGTGAACAAAACAGAGGCCCTGCCATCTCTAAGCTTGCAGCATAGTGAAGTATAAATACAGTCAAGTAACCAAACATTTAATTGCTCTAAAGTAAACAAACAGGATCCATGATGGATAATAATAGAAGTTCAATTTAGACAAAGTATTCATTATTCAGGGAAAGTGAAGACCTAAGAATGAAAAAATGTCAGTTAGGCATGACGGGGGAAGGGAGGATGTACTGAGCAAAAGGAACAGTATGTGTAAGGGGTGGGGGGGGGGGGCTATGGAGAAGATTTTGCTTGTCTGAGGAAATGAAGGTGTGAAATACCATGTGTGAAGTAAAAGGTGAAGTAGAAGGACATGACATTGGAGAGGTAGGCAGGGATTAGGTCATGTAGGTCTATGTAAGCCATGAGAATGGGTTTATATTCTATTCAAAATGTATCAGAAACCACTGTACAATTTTAACAGAAGGGAACAGTGTTCAGTTAATATCTGGCAAAGGACAACCGGCTGCTGGGAAGAAAAGGTCAGAGGAAGGCCAGGGTATATGATGGAGACCAGTGGGGAGGCAATTGCTAGGTCTGAGTAGGAGATGGTCACTTGACCAGTGGGATGACCGATAAACTGCTATGAGGTGCTTTGGCTCCTGAAGGGAAACATACAGTAGGAGTTACTGAGACATTAGATTGGGGCGGGGGAGCGGGGGAGAGGTGAGGGAAAGAGGGAACTAAGAATGAGATGCAGGTTTCTGGCATGACAAACTGAGTTCATGGAGTGTCATTCAGGAAAAGAGAAGCCTAAAGAATAGCAGTCTGAAGAGAGTGTAGGGGTCGGTCAGAATTTCCATTTTGAGGTGTCTGTGAGCCACTCTACATCTGGACTTAGCCTATGCCTGTTAATGGATGCTTATTTCTGTGAATATGCATGCTGCTTGAGCACTCTGCAGAAGAGGCGGGGTTTGGGCCAGAAGGAATGCAGGAGAGCCAGCTCTTCATCTCAGTACACTCGCTGTTGAGATGCCCCAGTGTGATTTGGTGTTTTACACAAGATGTTAAATGTGATATTTGTGAAGTGCACCCTAGGCCCCAACTACACCCTGTGGATGAGTTGGGGGGAGGAGGAGGGTCACTAAAGGGAAGCACCAAGACCATTCAATGAGGCAAGGACCGTCTTTTCAACAAATGATGCTAGGAAAACTGGATATCCACATGTAAAACAATGAGGTTGGATCCTTACCTTATACCATATACAAAAATTAACTCAGAATGAATCAGAGCTAAATGTAAGAGCTAAAAGCTATGAAATCTTAGAAGAAAACAGATTTATGACATTGGATTTAGCAATAATTTTTTGGATGCAATACCAAAAGTATAGGTAACAAAAGTGAAAATAGATAAATTGAACTACATCAAAATTTAAAACTTCTGTGCATCAAAGGACAAAATCAGCAGAGTTAAAAAAATGACTTACCAAATGGGAAAAAATATTTGCAAATCATATTTCAGATAAGGGGTTAATGTCCAGAATATATAAAGAACTTCTACAACTTGATAACAACAACAAAAAGCAACCCAGCTTAAAAATGAGCAAGGAAATTGAATAGACATTTTCCCAAAGAAGATATACACATGGTCAACAAACAAACACATGAAAAGATGCTCAACATCATTCATCATCAGGGAAATACAAATCAAAACCACAATGAGATATCACTTCACACTCATTAGAATGGCTACTAAACAAACAACAAAAACAAACACAAAAACAGAAAATAACAGAATCACAAGTGTTAGCAAGGATGTGGAAAATTTGGAACCCTTGTGCACTAATGGTGGGAATGAAAAATGATGCAACTGCTATCAAAAACAGCATGACAGCTTCTCGAAAAATGAAAATGGAATTATCACATGATCTGGTAATTCCACTTCTGGGTATATACTCAAAAGTATTGAGAGCAGGATCTCAAAAAGATATCTGTACACCTATATTCACAACAGCATTACTTACAATAGCCAGAAGGTGAAAGCAACCCAACTATCTATCAATGGATAAATGGATAAACAAAATGTGGTGTATATGTACAAGGGAATATTATTCAACCTTAAAAGAACAGAAATTCTGACACATGCTACATTAGATTAACCTGGTGGACATTCTGCAGTGTGGAATAAGACAGTCACAAAAAGACAAATGCTGTATGATTCCATTTATTTGGGGTACCTAAGGTTGTCAAATTCATAGAGACAGAAAGTAGGATGGTGGTTGCCAGGGGCTTAGGGGGATGGGGGTGGGGAGTTTAATGAATGCAGGGTTTCAGTTTTGCAAGATTAAAAGATTTCTGGAGATTGATTGCACAACAATGTGAATGTAGTTCACAACACTGAACTGTACATTTAAAAATGGCTAAGATGGTAAATCTTATGATATATGTATTTTACCACAATAAAAAAAATAAAGCAATAAGACATTTTTACAATTTAAAAAGCTGAGAGATTTTATTTCTAGTATAATTCCACCATAAAAATACTGAAGGAATTTCTTCTGGCTAAAGGGAAATGCCATCAGAATGCAACTTGGATTCACATGAAGAAATAAAGAGCACAAGAAATGGTAACTTTGCTGTAACTATTTTTTTTTCTTTTCTTAATTTCTTTAAGAGATAACTGAACTATTTAGCACAAAAATAATGACAGCATACTGTGGGCTTTATAAAGAAGTAAAATGTAAAACAACAAAACAATAAAAAATGGGAGTAAATGGAAGTTATACTGTTTTAAGGCTCTTATATATGAGGTAGTATAATATTGATTCAGGGGTAGATTGTATTTAAATAAGCATAGTAAAGGGTGCCTGGGTGGCTCAGTCAGTTAAGCATCTACCTTCAAATCAAGTCATGATCCCAGGGTCCTGGGATTGAGCCCCACATCAGGCTCTCTGCTCATCACAGAGCCTGATTCTCCCTTTCCCACTGCCTGCCACTCCGCCGCTTGTTCTCACTCTCTCTCTCTTTGTCAAATAAATAAATAAAATCTTAAAAATAAAATAAAATAAGTAAGCATAGTGAAATTTTCAAAGCAATGACTAAAAAAGTAAAACAAAGAGGTACAGGTGATGTGCCAATGGATGAAAAAAAGTGCAATACTACAGAATATACAATTAATTCAAAAGAAGGCAGGAAAATAAGAAAACAACAAATAAGGCTTTGTGATTAAAAAAACCAATAGCAAAATAGCAGTCTTAAATATGGGATATTTCATAATAATAAAAGTATCAATTCATCAAGAAGAGATAACAGTGTTAAATATCAGCTATTAATACAGCTTCAAAATACACAAAGCAAAAAGTGACAGAAGCAAAAGAGAAATAGACTAATCCAGAAATATAGTTCAATATTTTAATATTCCTCCCTCAATAGTCGATAGAGCATGTGTACATAACTCTCAATCAATTTGGCCTAACTGACACTTATGGAATATTCATGTTCTTGCAAGTGCATGTGGAACATTCTCTAATATGGACTCTATGCTGGGCTGTTAAAAAGTCTGTAAATTTGAAATAAAGTACATGAAGTATGTTTTCTGAACATAATGAAATTAAGTTAGAAATCAATAACAAAAAGATATCTAGAGGATCTCTAAATATTTGAAAATTAAAATGTGGGATGTAGCTAAAGCAGTGAAATAGGAAATAGAGAAACAACAGAGAAACTTAATTAAACAAAAAGATGTTTCTTTAAAAAGATCAATAAAATTGATACACTCATGCTGGATTGATCAAGGAAAGAGAAGACACAAATTATTAACATAAAGTGTAGAGAAAAGAAACTACTACAGGCATTACAGACATTAAAAGGAAATAAGATAATTATATTATATATACAAATATATATATTAACTATATAATATATTATATAATTATACTATAAACAAGTTGAGTCCAAAAATTCTACAACCTAGATAAAATGGACAAATTCCTTGAAGTACACAAATTATCAATACTGATTCATGTAAAAATAAAAAACCTGACTAGCCCTACATCAGTAAAATAAACTGATCTTATATTTAACCTTCTCACAAAGAAAACTCTAGATCTTGATCCTAACAATATATAAGGAAGAAGTAGTATATCTATCTCACAAGTTTTTTCCAGAAAATAGAAAAGTATTTAAACACTTCCAAACTCATTTTATGAGGGTAGCATCATCATGGTATAATAACTAGACAAAAATATAACAATGAAAGAAAACTACAGACATATATTCCTTATGATCATAAATGCAAAAATTTTTAACCCAATATTAGCATATCAATTCCCAGAAATATATGAGAAGAATAATATATCATGACCAAAGGGGGTTTATTCCAGGAATGTAAGATTGGTTTAACATTTAAAAACCTATCCATGGGGCGCCTGGGTGGCTCAGTTGGTTCGGCGACTGCCTTCGGCTCAGGTCATGATCCTGGAGTCCCAGGATCGAGTCCCGCATCGGGCTCCCTGCTTCTCCCTCTGACCCTCCCCCCTCTCATGCTCTATCTCATTCTCTCTGTCAAATAAATAAATAAAATCTTTAAAAAAAAAAAAAAACTATCCATGTAAGGTATCATAATAACAGAATAAGGGAGAAAAACCATATGATCATATTAATAGATGTAGCAAAATTATTTAAGAAAATTCAATGCCTATTCACAATAAAAATTAAACAAACTAAAAATAGAAAGAAACTTCATCATTCTGATATGAGGAAAAGCATACAATTACCCCATCAAACTTAATGATAGGAGCCTGAATACTTTCCTCCTATGATTGAGAACAAAGCCAAATGTCTACTCTCACAATTTCTATTTAACAGTGTGCTGGATATCCTTGCCACTGCAATAAGGAAAGAAAAAAATAAATAAAAATCAATCAGACTGAAAAGAAAATTTTTAAACCTTTATTCACAGATGTCATCAATATGTACATAGAAAATTCTATGAAACCTATTAAAAATACCAGAACTAATAAGAGAATTTAGAAAGGTCACAAGATATTTAGTTAGTACACAAAACATAGTTTTGGTCCTATATTCTAGCAGCAAACAAAACTTTAAAAACAATACCATTTATTTTGGCATCAAAAAAATAAAACACTTCAGGATAAATTTAACAAATATATGAACAAGACCTGCACACTGTAAACCACAATGCATTGCAGAGAGAAAATTTTAAAGACCTAGTAAATGGATAAACATATTCATGGCTTGAAAGTCTTGATTTACAGATTTAACATTACTCCTATCAAAATTTCTAGTAGAGTTTTTTTGTCGAACTTGACAAGCTTAACCTAAAATATATATGAAAATGCAAAGGACCTAGAATTGATCCTTGAATATTGACCTACTTATTGTTTCAAAAAACATTTTTGAAAACTAACACCAAAGGTAGAGAATTTACAATAATGGATTTTCAAGACTTACTTTAAAGCTACAGTAATCAAAAACATATACCAGCTCTGGCAGAAGGATAGACAAACAGGTTAATGTAATACAAGAGCGTCCAAAAATATTATACACACATATATATTGTCAGTTGATTTTGACAATGGTACTGAAGGAATTTAATAAGGAAAGGTTAGTCTTTTAAACAAATGGTGCTAAAAAACCTGGCTATATTCATACAGGGAGAAAAAATAAATCCTGACTTATATTTCATATCTTGCACAAAAACTAATTTGAAATGGATTATAGAGCAAAATGTAAGACCTAAAGCTTTTTTTAAATTTTAGGAAAAAATCATGTGTTAAGCAAAAATTTCTTAGCTAGGACACAAAAATTTAAAACATAAAAGAAAAAAAGAATGGTAAATTAGACACAAACCAGAATTTAAAACTTTTCCCCTTCTAAATGCATGATTAAGAAGATAAAAATCCAAGACACAGGCTGGGGAAAACATATTGCAAAACATGTATCTGATGAAGGACCTGTATTCAGAACATGTAAATGACTCTTACAACTCAACAATAAGAAGATAACCTACTTTTTTTAATGGACAGAAGATTTGAGTAACACTTCACCGAAGAAGATGTACAAATGGAAAATAAGCACATGAAAAGATAAATATCATTGGAAGAAGACATAAAAATTAAAACCACAATGAGATACTAGTATATATCGGATAGAATGGCTAAAATTAAAAAGACTGACAATATGAAGTGTTGACAAATATAGGGAAGAACTGGAACCCTCATACATTGCTGATGAGATGCAAATGATATAATCACTTTTGAAAACAGTTTGGTGATTTCTTATAAAGTTAAATATACACTTAACATTATATTATAAATTGTATAATTAGGCATTTACCCAAGATAAATGAACAACTTATGTCCACAACAACATGTGGACATGAATATTGATAGATGTCTTATTCATAATTGCCAAAAAGTAGAAGCAACCCCAATGTCTATCAATAATGAATAAGTAAACAAAATGTGGTCTATTCACACACTGGAATAATATTAAGCAATAAGAAGCAACAGAGTATTGATAAATGCAACAACTTGCATTAATCTCAAAGGCATTATGGTGAACAAAAGAAGCCAGCCACAAATTGATATATACCATTTACTTTCATTTCATGAAATCCTTGGACAAGCAAAATTAATTTATAGAGACAATAAGCTGATCAGTGGTTGCTTAGTACCAAAAATGGGGAGCATTCACTGCAAGGGAGCAACAACTTTGGGGTGATGGAAATGTTCCATATCTTGATTGGATGGATAGTGGCTACACAGATACATACATAGAACCTAAAATAGGTGCATTTTATGGGAGGTAAACTGTACCTCAATAAAGTGGAATTAAAAAGAAGAAAAAAAATCAAGATATTGCTACACACCTACTCAAATGTCTATAACCAAAAACACTGACAATACTGTTACCAAGTATGGGAACAACTCTCATCCACTCTCATCCACTGCTGATGAGTGTGTAAACTGGTAAAATCATTCTAGAAAACTCTTTTGCACTCATCATATGGGTAACCTTTGACACACAGAAATTCCTTTTCCAAGTATATACCCAACAGAAATGTGTACATGCATGCACCAAAAGAATGCTCATGGTAGCAACAACTAAAAACTGGAAACAACGTGATTTACCAGAAATAGCAGAATGACTAGTGGTATATTATATGATGGAATACTATACAGCAATGAAAATGAATGAACTGCTCCTATACACAGGAAACAGGAGCAAATCTCACAAACTTTATATTGAGGGGAAATAAGGCAGATACAAAAGTCTGCATACTGTATGATTCCATTTATATAAAACACTAAATGTGTAAAATTAACCCAGGACGTTGGAAATCAGAACAGCATTTTTCTTTGGAGAAGAGGGAAGGGGTCACAGCTGGAAGGGGGCAGGAAAGGAGCTTCTGGGAAGCTGTTAAGATTTCGGAGAGATATTTTTGGATTAAAAACATTTGAGTAGCCCCTATTCTGATTTATTTGAAGCCAGTGAAAGGGAAGAATTAATGTTATAGGAAATAAATGGTTAGAATGATGAAGCACTGTTTTAAAAAATTTCTGAAGGAGAGACTCATGAGAAAGCAAAGAGGGTATATGTGGACGTGCTAATCTTTTAGAAGAATGACTTCTTTCCCTCCAAGTCTCAAAAAAAAGATAATAATGGGACTCTACAAAAGGATGGAGGAAGCATGGGAAGTTTGGGGAACGAAGCTAAGGGAGTTTGTATCTGATAACAAAGCAAAGGCAAATGCCGAGAAGTTATGAATCAGGCTTGGGATCTTAAGAAAAAAGTCATCAAAGTTGGCACATTCACCCCCGGAAACGTGAGGGGCTGCTGCTAGGGATAAATGAAAGGAAAATTGAGCCACATTGGGGGTTCAGCTAAATTTAGAAACTACATGCTTCTCGCTCTGCTAATTGGCACAGTCAGTCTCTTGGACACCCAGGCAGGAGAGCTGTGACTGGTTTAGGAAATGTTTTATTTATTTATTCCTCCCTCCCACAATGTTCTCATATCTTACACTCCTTCCCATTCAGCTTCCTGCAGTGTGGGCCCTACCAGAGACAACCTACACCACCAGCTTCCCAGCGGGGACTCTGTCTCCAGTCTCTCCTTTCCATACTTGTCTTCTTAGTAAGGTTCAAAAACCTTCCATGGCTCCTAGTGTTGGATGCCAATTAAACAAAAATCTTCATCAGCTAAGCCCACCTCACATTTCAGACCATAATGGAATCCAGAGCACATGGCACCTTCATGGACCAAACACTTACTCAGCAGCTTTCTCATGACACTGTCAAGCCTTCTCCCAGCCACATATAAACTGAGAATAGCTGACATTGATGACCTATGATGTGTGACACATTGTTCTAAGCACCTGGCATATGTTGGCCTATTCAAGTCTCATAACAACCTCTGGGGAAAGTTCTGGTTTTCTCATTTGACAGCAGGGAGAATGAGATACAGAGAGGCCAAGAAAATTGCCCCACTCAGAGTCAGTGAGTGAGAGCACAAGGATTCAAAGCCCAGGCAGCTGGGCTCCAAAACCATGCACTTAACCCCCACACTAAGAACAGGAACTTGCTTGCCTTGTAACACCTGTGTCGGGGTCTGCTTGTCCAAGTCAGAATCTGGGCTCTGAGATCCACCTTCCCTCAGCATGGCTCAAGAGAATGTTGGTTTTTTCCGGTTCTGGAAGCCACATACCATTTTGAAGTAAAACTCTCTCCTCCCCCAACTCCTTGTTGGGGTTCGACCCCCAGCCGCAGCCCTTTTCTGTGATGTTTCGCCATGATGTGTTCATGTTTCCATCCTCCCTGCTCAACAGTGAGAAATCATCACTAATTTTTAAATGCTGGTTATAAGTATCAGGAAGTTAAAAAAAAAAAAAAAGATTGTAAGGGAAAGCCCATCCTTGTAATGACTGAGTGGTTCCCTAAAAGATTATTTTCACCCTTCCCTGTACCTTGTAATTTGAGTTCCAACACAAAACTATCTTTATTTTATTAATATCTTAGCTTACCCTGTTCTGTTGGATTGATTCTCATTTGCGAAAAGACTTGTTCTTTTCTTCATTGCTTTTCTTAAGAAAGTCATGGTTGGAAAAAAGAAATGTTTAAAGAGTTGGTTTACCTGCCTCAGAAGTTTGTTTCCCCTTTCCAAACTCAACGGTTACCCCCTTTCCCCGCGCCTAGAGATTTTTTTTTACAGGATCTTTTTTAGCAAGCTAGAGGTCACAACCACCTTTGCTATCTGAGACACTTGCAAGATTCCATTGTAGCTATAACCCTTATCAGTTTGAATGTGTTTACCACATCACATAAAGTCAAAGATAAATGCTAGTATTCTTCAGACTCAAATTCTGCAGCCTTGGAAAGTTTCTCAGGCACAGCTCTGTCCCTCAAGACAGAGCGAAAGGGCTGGTCGTGAGGGGCGAGACACCCCCACCTTCCCACGCTTCGATGTGAAAGCTCTATCGTACAAACACGGTACATTATCCTTAAAACAAATTTCTCTCCGACTTCAGTGACGCTAAAAGGCAAGGCAAACAATGGCTCTGGCATAGTTCCAGGGTCTCTGGACACTGCTTCTTAACATAAAGTGAGTTCACAAAGGCTGGGGTTTCATTTCTGAGGATAGCAGATACTTTAAATACTGTACACTTTTGTGTCTACACAGACAAAGTAAAGCAGTGAATTGGGACAATTATCCTTGTAATTCAAGTGCGCCCTTTCCTCCCCACATACATATTTTCATTTCAATTATCTGAATGTTTCAAACAAAACGTATCTTTATTCCCCCCTTGGATAATTGTTTCATTTCTCTCTTTCATGTATAAAAATTCAAAGTGTTCCCTAGTCCGTATCTACAGATGAGAGAACCGTGTGCAAATAAATTATCTCGGAAGAAACGCTTCTCTTTTTTTCTAATGGAGAGCCATCGGGCACCTCCAATATGGTACAACAGGCAAAAAAATAGGTTGCCTGTGAGGTTGGAGTCCCACCCAGGCAGGGCCATCCTGCTCCCCATCCACCAGCCCCAAGGAGCAGAGAGGACAAGAGAGGCCCGGCCACCCGGGATCTGACAGAAGCTGTCATCCAGTAGACAGGAACGCAATTCACCTGTGGCCTGCGTGTTATCACCAGACGTGTTGACAGGCGTGGGGGCTGGGGAGGGAGGCAAAGTCTTCTATGCCAGCAGGTGAAAGGCTGGAAGGTTCCTTCCCCTCTGGCTCAACAAGAGTGAGAGAGAGCTGCAGCATTGTTGATGGGCATGAGCCTTTTCAGGCATGGACAGGAAGTCCCTAGACACTTTGTGGAGCCCTTGCCGGGGCTTCAGGGTGCTGGTGGGGGTAGGGCAGTGGGGGGGAGGGTGTGGGGGGAGGGTTCTCACAGGATGGGATTCGAAATCGTTGTCCTCAGTGTGTTAGAGTGAACGTATTATGGGATTAGCTGGCCACCCCGGGACCGGAATGAATCACCCATCCCAATGTGCTCACATTAGTTGAAGGGAAAAAGTTTCTGTGCTTTGGCAAGGTGAGCCGAGCCGTCCTTTTTTATTGTTTTCTGTCCTTTGAACTAGGCTATGAAAGGAATGTGTTGCTTTCTTTCGAAACTGTGTAGACAGAGATGAGGACTTTGTTTCGGGAACCCCTTAATGGAGTATAATTGACAAAAAAAAAAAAAAAACCCACATGTTTAAACAACCTAGGAAGTTCATCCTCCAATTATACTCCAGAATCTCTGAAAATGACTGATTTTTGGTGTTCTCAAACACAGGACAAACAGGGAAGTGCAACTCTGAAAGACGTCGCATAACAGAAGGGGAAAGCTGTATGGTTTCCATTGTACCGCGGCTACCGTTCCAAGGTTTCAGACTACAAGAGATTCTAAAATAGTCTTGGTTCCCTTGGTGTTGAACTGGAGAGCTTGTTGATTCCAAATGACTGCAGAGTGAGCAAGCGTGGGTGTATCCTGCTCGGAAGTCGATTTCTTTGTAACCAGCTGGTAATGAGAACAAGATGCCCCATTTCTGGAAAGGGGAACTCTACAGGGCCATACAACCAAGAGATGTCAAGAGGCTGGATGCATGAGAGCTGTGAAGAACGAGGTGACCGGTGGGTGCTGTTTAAGATAAATGGCCCAGACAAGAAGTCTGTTACCAAGTTCTGGGAATTGTCAGCGACCCATGTGGCCATGGGGATGAAAGAAAAATTATTTCATGATGCTAAGGTTTTTGTTTTCTGGTCATAAATCAGTATTTTTATGTCATTTTACCTTAAAAGGAACATTTAGTTACATGGATATTTTACCATAATTCATTATTGCTTTGGGCCACAAACAGCAGGAGGAAGCCAGAAATACAAGGCGCTGAAGGGAATGAACCTTGTGTAGAGCCTGAATGGTTCAATTGGGTGGTCAGTGGTGTGAGCCACCTGCTGAAGGTCTCCAGCCATTCCTCCTTTCCTCGGTGGATGTGTTTAGGGATCTCCAAAACTCGCTTGCTGAAGCTTAATCCCCATGTACCATCCAGCCTCTGTCCTTTTCCCACTAAAACCTTCAAGCCTATATCCATCCATTTGGTCCCCTCTTCAACCCCTGAAATTTCCACCTCCACCATCCAGATGGAACCACGCCTTTCAAAGTCTTCCGTGACCTCCCCCTCTTTCTTGCTCCTCCTCTACTTCTTCCTCCTCCTTTCTCTCTGTCTCCCCTCAACCCCCACCCTGCTCTCTCCCCTTCCCTCTCTCCCCAATTCAAATGCAGAGCACTGGTCAGTGTATCCTTCTCCTTAGCCCTTTGATCTTGGACACTTTTGACCACTAGATCCTTTTAAAAATAATTCCTTTGACTTCCAAGTTCTCAGCAATTCTCTGTCTGATCCTGTGTCACCTTGGCATTTCCCTTCTTCCTCCCGCCCCCTTACCTGTGGGTGCCTTCAAGTCTCTACCATGTAGACACTCATTCCTCCCCCCATCTTCTTGCCAAGACCTTCCATTCATTCTCTAGCTCCACTGAAATCCTCATCTCCAGGATGAATCCCTTTCATGCCTGCTACAGTCAGGCTGACCCACTTAACTGGTATCGGGAACCTGTCTTATGTGTCCAACTGACTACAAGATAGCTCTCACTGTTTTTCCTGATGGCATGGGAAGCCAAAAATGTCCAAACTGGGCATCTTCCCTCCTAAAACTACCTCCTCTTCTCAATGGCCCCATTTCCGGTACCACTCTTCCTGCTTCCTGTCTTTGAAGCTAAAAACTCTGACATGTGATTCGTTCCTGGTCCTCAGTCTGCATATCAAAGCTGTCACGTTTCTGACTTCAAGAGGGCTCTGTGCACTGCCTTTCCTTGCTCCCTCTCCTTACCTACCATTTCTCTTAGTTTCTTTCCTCTTTGATAATTATTTCTACGGGTTCTGTACCAGTGGATCTTCTGCTACTTCGTCCCTGCACCAGGCTGGCCTTTGATCCTCCATATCTGTCCCTCTGCCCATCACTGCAGTAAGCCCGAGCAGCTACTATACCCTCTGCATGGAAACTCACAAGTCCCCCTGCAGGCTGTGGCCACAATGGCCTGTATTTGAACCCTAACTGTAACACAGACCATTTGCTGCCCATCCTTAAAAACTGAAGATTTTTCTTTTTCAATATCTCTGACACTTGCCTCTTCCTTCCCATTCCCCCTCCTACCACCTGAATTCAGACCCGCTCCCATGGTCACCTGGACAGGGCCAAAAGCTCCCCGACTAGTCCTCATCCCAAATCCCCTTTTCTATCCATCCTCAACACAGTCTTCCTCCTCAGCATCATCCTTGCAATGGTGCTCTGCATCCCAGTTTACTGAAGGCTTTCATATATATTCCTATCATGTCATCTCCATAATAACCTTTTGCAGTGCAGAGAGGAGAGGAGCAGATGAAGAAACTGAAGCTTAGGATGGTTCAGTGGTGGTCCAAGATTTCAGGGCTGGTGACTGGTGGAAGCAGGACCCACATCCCTCAAGTCCCAGGATCTGAGCCCTGTGTTCACTTACGGTGCTCAGAAGCTAAACAACAATCATCACTTTTCTGCTTAAATCTTCCAACAGCTCCTCACTGTCTACAAAATAGGGTCTAATGGCATTAGTCTGGCTCTCAAGGTAGAAACCCCATAGCCTGGTTCCAGATTACTTCTCCAGGATTATTTCTTAAAGAAATTAATTCCTTCTGCAATTCCTTATCTATAAACCCAACTCCAGGAAAAGGTGCCCCCTGCAACTCAGAGCTCATCTCACAACTTTAGCCTATTGTATAGTCCTTTCCCCTCTCAGCAGCTAGTGTCATCTTTTAGAAATGTGAGACCATGTCACTGCTCCGTGTCACACGCAGGATAAAATACCTAGTCGTTCCTGTTGCTCACACACGTCACGTGGTCTGCTCCCAACACTCTCTCTGGCCTCTGGGTCCTGTCATTCACCTCTTCTGACGCGAGCCCCACTGGTTCACCTGGGCTTCTCAGACCCGCCCAGTATGATCTCTCCGCAGGCCCTTGGTACCTGCTGCTCCCCTTGATGGGGTGCTTCAGCCTCTGAAAGCCACTCTCACGTCCATCGGGTTTCTGTTTGTCAGAAGGACTTTCCCCACCACCTTCCCCTGTCACTCTCTGCCCTGTTATCCGACCCGAGTTTTCTTTTCAGTGCCTAACACCATCTGATACGTTAGTCTTATTTGTTGAGTGTCTTCCTCCTGCCCCTGGAATGTGAGCTCGGTGAGAGTGGGGACTTTGTGTGTCTAGTTTATTCCTGCATCCCCAAACCCAGAACCATGCCAGGTGCACGGTAAATGAACATTTGCCAGACGCATCAATCAATCAATGAAAATGAGGCTGCTTGTCATTGACTGTCTCTGCGTTTTCACTTGTGCTGCTCTTTCTGCCTAGAATTCATGGAGTGTCCACTTTGCACCGGGGCCCCGCAAAGGGATCAATGCCACGCCTCAGTCCATCAACACCCAATTCACGTCCCTGACCGCTTGCCTGCTGGTGCGCTCGCTATCCTCTATGCTCCAACAGCAGTGTCTTTGTGTCCCTTTCGTAACCTTTATTGCCTCCTACCTGTGGTGTGGATACTTGGGTATGTATCCCAGCTGAGGGATGAGACCAACTGTCCCAGGGGCAGAGACCCCCTTGTATCTGTTACAGCACCCGGTACAGATCTCAACACATAGTAATTATTTAAGTAGAGTAGTATTTTTAAATATATTGTAAGAGCATGACTGCATTTGTAATTAAATGCATACAAAGGAAAGTAAATACAAATGAAAGAATAGGATGAGTACAAGAGCGTAAGTAACTAAGGAAAGAGAAGGATGGAGGAAAACCCAAGAGAAGCACAGATTTCTCCTCCTTCCAAAAAGTGCACCCCCTTCTTTGGGTTAACCCCTTTCCTTGAGAAAATGCCCCGGGCAACACGATTGGTTAGTTTCAGATGACCTCGACTTCCATTTGTTCATTCAAAGTCCGCGGCCGGCCGCGGGGGAAGGTGGGAAAGCCGAGATACGGACAGAGAGTCCTCAGGCCTCCGTGTGAGGAGCCCGCTCTGCGCATGTTCACGGTCGTCCGCGCTTTTCCCCACCGACCCGCTGACGTTGTTCCGACTAACCTGTGCGCCGCCAGAAAGTTCAGTGACCCTCGGCCAGCGGGGCTCACAGGTCCCTTTCCCAGCGTCGCCGGGCTGCGCGCTGAGCCGGAGCGGGGACCGGTGGTCCGCAGGGGCGGCGGGCAGCGGCAGGGCAGAGGCCCCAGGACGGCGGCCGAGGACGGCCCGAGCCCTCGGCTGCAGGCCTGCGCGTTGCTCCGCGGTGAGAACTCGGAAGCAGGACGCGGGAGCGGAGGGCAGGCCTCTCGGCCCAGGGCGGCAGCGCGGTGGCCGGTTTGCCGGGTCAGGCGGCCCATGGGCCCGGCGTAGGGCAAGTCTGTGGAGGGCACAGCCAGCCCCCCGCCGCCCCCGCCAGCTCAGCCCGTCGGGGGAGGGCCTTGCTGGCGTGGTCCCCTGCTGGGCCAGCGTCAGCGGCCCCCCGGATTCTCCGCCCAACTCCCGGGTACCCCTCCGCTGTCCACCTCTGTCCTCCGCGCCTCCCACGGGCAGTTTGGGACAGGCACTACATGCAACATCTACGAAAATTCAAGTCTTCGAGGAGAGTCAGGTACCCCCTGTACCCCAAGGCTCCCATCTGTAAAATGGGTAAGAGAATGCTTATCTGATCTGTGCCTCAAATAAAATACTTATGAAACATTTCCTGGTAAACTATTGTCCTTACCATACTGACGTTCGCTTCCTTCAACCTCCCTTTAGAATATAAAAATATTAGTTACATAAAATTGAAAGGCGGTCACAGGGATTTTATTTCAAACCACCTTTGGTGGGTGCGGGAAATGGGGCTTGCTAAGCAGATCTGAGCACCGAGGGTGACTTTGACAACAGCAGAGTTGCAGGCTGCCCCTGTGGTCTGATTCTAAGGGCTGGCAGGAATCATTCCGGACCAGCTTAATACCTCCCACCCCAAAACTCACTCTCTCTGGCCAGTACCTGGTTCCTAAAACGCCACCATCACTTAAGCCAAGGCAAGAGTTCAAGGTTAAAATGAGAAACTAGGTTAAGTCATTGGCATGATTGAACTCTAGCTCCTTTCTCACCAAGGGGAGTAGCTTTCCAGAGAAGGACACAGATGAAAAACAACTGTTTGTGCGTTTGACATAGAAGAGGGCGTTGTTTTAAAATGTTTGTGAAGAAAAAAACAAACAAAGAAAAGAGGCTGTTAGACACTGCTTTTGTCCTCAAAGAATTTCTACAACTTTGAGACGGTATATAAATGGCGGTACGCTAACTCCAGAATCAGAGTTCTGTCTGGAAACAGAACTGGGGGCCCAGGAGGAGTATTTTACCTTATTGGCCAAGTAGACAGCAGAGAGTCCTAGACATCCGAGGGGGTGGGAGGAGGGGATTTGGGGTCAGCCCAAAGATAGGAAAAAGCACTCCCACGTCAGGAAGAATGATCTTTCATGCTATCCCTGTCAATGGCTGAATTTGGCCTGATCATTCTAGATCAGTAAGAAGTAGGAGACATGATCTCATATTAATTGTGTCCTACTCCAATAAACCAGCTACCGTTTATTGAATACTTACTCTGTGCCAAGTGCTATTTTAACCACTTTACATTTAAGCCTTTGCAACAATTCCATGAGGAAGGTCTACTTACTGTCCCCATTTCGCAGATAAGGGAACTGAAGCCCAGAGTTGTTAAATGAGCTGCCACAGAGCCCCCAGGCCTTAGGAGACAGAACTAAGATTTGAACCCAGGCACTCGGACTTTAAAGTCCACTCTCTTAGCCAGATGCCTGACTAGCTTGTGCAAGGGAATTGACACAAGGCCAATGGAAGGTTTTCCTTCTCTTGGGACACTGACCCAGCCAGAAGTACATCCTTCTCCTCTCTGCTCTCACCTGCCGCCTTCCGGGGGCACAGCATAGCTTCAACTCCTTTCTCTTTCATTCTTATAAAGGCTAACTCTGTTTTCAAGAGTGCCCCCAGCAAGAAGCTAGTCAGAGAGGGCTGGATTCTCCATCTTCCCTCCGCCTGGATGTAGGGGCCAGTCCTCCACTGTGGCCAGAGCTGAGCCCCCACCACCCTTCCAGGGAGGAAGGCGGAGTGAGGACTCAGAGCACTCTAGGTAACAACAACTGTTTCTCTTCAGGCACACGCACACACACACAGGCACGTGCACAAAATATGGACACGGAGGAGGGACCTCGGTGCGTTCAACCCTCTTCCAGGGATCACACAGGAAAGTTACTGATTGCTGCATCTGAGGCTGAATTGCTCCCCTCCATGTATTTTCACCTTGCCCTCTTCCCTCCTCCACTGCAAAGGAGGGCTCCCCTCAGGCATTTCAGCCAGGCCTGTTGGGTCTGCGCAGAATGAGCCTTCCTCTCAGTTTTGAGACATGGGGTTTGCAAAGAAGAGGTCAGGCTCATGTGTTTCAAGAATGGCTCAAAAGGATGGAGAGTGAGTTCGGGAGCTTGGGGTCTGCTGTCCTTACCCATCAATGTTGGTAATCATCTGAATCTCTAAACAATGAGCTCCAAAAGAATAGGGACAATTCCTTGACTATGTTTATTTCTCCAAATCCTAGAATAAGACCTGACATATGGGAAGGAAGGAGAAACGGAATGTGTAACTCAAACACCACCCTGCCTTCATGGGGGACACACTCTCTCTCTATTTCTCTGTAGATATAAGGAAACTTCAGACGATGACAGGGGTAAGAAGAGAAAGAAATGACACCTGGTTGGGCAGATTCAGAAAGACTGGATGAAGACGCCGGCCTTGGAGAGGGACCTTGAAGGACAAGTAGGATTTCAGTAGGAAAAGAGGCATGAACAAGGCATGCTTCAGGAAAGCGTGGGAATATTCAGGAAACAGGAGGTGGTTTCCTTTGGCCGGAGCACAAGGTACATATAAAAGAGCAGTAGGGGCCAGAGTGAGGGCAGTGTTTGGACCAGGCTGTCAAGGATGTGAGCACCCCCAGCAGCACTGGGCTGGATGGCGCAGCAGGAAGGCCAAGGTGAAAGGGGCTGGCTGCCTTCCATGTTGTCCCACCTCCATTTCTCCACTGGTTCCAAGAATCGGTTCCTCTGCGTTAAGTGGATGGAGGGACTTTCCTGGCCTCCTATCTGTGCTTGCAACTAGCCTTCGCAGAGCCTGCAACAATGGCTTTCTATTTAGAACCAGAAATCAGGCTTTGGGACGTCATTCTCCATAGGTGGGGAAGGGAATAGATTGTTACTGACTTGTGGAAAGACTATCTGGAGGATGTAACAATTCTACCAAACTCCAATAGACTGCTTTCTTTATTAATAACAATTAATAGCACAAGCCTTTGGTCAAAAGCATATCTTCAACTTCCCACATTTGAATTATTCAACTGGACTCATAAGTGGGGAGAGCTAAAGTGCAAGAATAGTTGGCAGTTGGGGGCGCCTGGGTGGCTCAGTTGGTTAAGCGTCCACCTTCAGCTCAGGTCATGATCCCAGGGTCCTGGGATCCAGTCCCGCATCAGGCTCCCTGCTCAGCAGGGAGTCTGCTTCTCCCTCTGCCTCTGTCTGCAGCTCTACCTGCTTGTGCTCTCTCTCTCTCTCTGTCAAATAAATAAATAAAATCTTTAAAAAAAAAAAAAAAAACAGTTGGCAAGCCTGTACAGGATTCTAGAAATAAGGCAAATGAGTAAAACATATTCTCCATGTAAAATGTTACAAGGCTGATGAAGCTAAAATCCTGTAGGACCAACCCCTGCTCCATCCTTCCCCCAATGTCACTGAGTTGACCGTTAGGTTCATGCTGTTGTCTTTATCTCCACAACTTTTCCCTATGTATTTGCATATTAGAAAATTTATACTCATGGGGCACCTGGGTGGCTCAGTTGGTTAAGCGACTGCCTTCGGCTCAGGTCATGATCCTGGAGTCCCGGGATCGAGTCCCACATCGGGCTCCCTGCTCAGCAGGGGGTCTGCTTCTCCCTCTGCCCTCTTCCCTCTCGTGCTCTCTGTCTCTCATTCTCTCTCTCTCAAATAAATAAATAAAATCTTTAAAAAAAAAAGAAAAAGAAAGAAAATTTATACTCATGTTTGGTGTTCATGTACCTAAATGTATTGCTTATGTGGTTTCAAAATTAATTTTGAAAAGGTTGGATGCAGAAGGTCAACAGAACATGGTACTTGCTGCAGTGGAAATTTATTTTCGATAAATAAAGCATTTGTCCACTTACACTTGGATTTCCCTTTCATGCTCAGGAAGATGTGGAAGCATAAAGTTGATACTGTGTGTTCCTGCTTGGGTTTCTTACCCCTTTCTGGAAATCTCCGCCCTATGCCCCACCTCACACAATCATTAGCACACCCAACAGGCATAAGCAGAGGAAGAAACCCACAGATGGATGGGACTGTCACCCATTCTGCCCACACAGAGCTGAAGAAACCCCCCGCCTACTGGAAGAACACTGGCATCTGGGGGCTCCTGATACATACACACACCCCCATTTCAATAGGGAAAACCTGTCTCAGCCTAAAGGTGGGGAGTTCATCTCCTTTGCTTGCTTAGATCTCTGGTTTGATAGTGGTATTGTGCAAGTTCTCTTGCTTTCTTTTAATTCGAAATCTCTTCTTTGACCAGGAGACACAGGGTTCAAATCCTTGCAGATAAAGGCCTTCCATCGAGAAAAACAAGAGACTTAGATAACTCATAGACTGGAAATGTTTAGGTGAATTACTAATAAAATGAACAATAAAGATTTCTTCACTTGGAAGTACACATTTGGGGCACTTTTGAGTTCTTTTGCTTTTCCTGTCACCACTAAAAGTGTTAGCTCTCACAGCATAAAACTTGGAAAGTTAGAATGCATTTTCACGTCACCCGTTGCCAGGGATCAGCTCTCCCTCCGAATGAATTAACTACTGATCCTTATTCTGCTCTCCTAAAGTGACGTGAGTTATTTCGCCTATGATGATTTCATTAGGGGACAAGCTAAGGGCACATCATCCTCCCCTGACAATCTCCATTTGGCACTCAGGTCCACATTGGTTACTGTCAAATAATTATAAAACTTCTGCTTTCATTGCAAAGGCAAATGACAAATTGCTTTGGGGTCAGGTTTTAAGAAGATGGTAAAATCCTCTAATGGGCTTCAGGTGCATCTTTACCACCAGCCATGAGGCTCTCCTGGGGTCACTAAATGGATATCATCATAGTTTAGGGATATGGATAGGACAGGTGCACCTGATGTTTTTCTTCCACCCTGTCTTTTAAAGGATTGCCATTAAAATCTGGAAGTCGTGATGCTGAGATTGGCTAAATGAAGGGGAAATGATTTTACCTTTCAAACTTCCTCAACAGTTCTATTTCTGGTGTGACTTTATAATCCTCAAGAGCAGTCTTCCCTACTGCCTCTGTGTGCCATGAAGCCATGCATCCCTGCTTATCACCAAGCGTGCTTCCCCGTCGGTGTATAAATCATGCCTGATGCCAGTACTCCAGTGGCAGCATCGGCTTTCGATGTCGGGCAGTCCTTTGCCTCCTACAGCTGCTCTCTTGCATGCGAGTGGGCATGCAGCCCTGCAGATTTGGGAATCTGCGGTCCGATCTCTTATGGGAGCGTTAGGAAGATAGGTATTAAAAGAGGGAGCATTGTGCTATGCTAACCTCGTAAGTTACAATGTATCCATTACACTCAACTATAACTTTTGCCAAATTTTGAAATATTCATATTAAAATGTTCAAGATTTATATTAAAATAGTTGTCTCCAGGGGCGCCTGGGTGGCTCAGTCGGTTAAGCGTCTGCCTTCGGCTCAGGTCATGATCCCAGGGTCCTGGGATCGAGCCCCGCATCGGGCTCCCTGCTTGGTGGGGTGTCTGCTTCTCCCTCTGCCACTCTCCCCAGTTTATGCTCTTTCTCTCTCTCTCAAATAAATAAATAACATCTTTGAAAAAAATAAAATAATAAAATAATTATCTCCCGGGGATCACAAGCCTGATGAGTGAAGGGAAGGGGTTTGGTATTCCCTTTATCTTGCCTCAGAATGACAAGCACAGCCAGGGGGTGCCTCTGGAACATCTCTGGACGGTCAGTGTTGCCATGTCTCATGGAACACCATTCTCCCCCCAGGGTTCCACAGCTCCTTCCTGGGCAGAACACCACTCTGGTCCTCCACCTTAGCCTCCTGCCCACCTCGCCTCATGCCTGGCTAAAGGGAAGAATGAGCACCCTGTTCCCAGTAGCTTACCCTGAGTGCTGCCTGCTGGCCCCTCTTTGGCATCTACAGCCCGTGGTGGCAGGGAATGTGGCATCTCCACTCCCCAAAAGGCTGGGAGGGCCACATCCCATCAGGAGCTGAGTCTCAACCAAGGCCGGCCCCAAGGCTCACCTGGGTTACGTCACTTGTTCGTCTGATGTGGTTTCCTCTCCTGAAGAAAAGCCCTTTCAGTCAGCTCAGTCTGCCCGCAGAGCACGGCTTTCCTTCTCCCGGGAGCCTGTGACGCGCGGTTACAGTGTGTACCATGCGGAGCCCAGAAGGCACGGGCATTATGGCATCTGGCGGGGCCAGACAGAACCGCGCTCAAACCCAAGCCCGGCACCCTCTAGGTGGGTGGCCCTGGGAAAATTCCCAACCTCTCTAGTGCTCCACTTCTTTATCAGGGAAATGGAAGCAAGGAAGATGTGCTATCTTTTTCATATGAAATAATACAAGCAATATAGCGATCTCTCAAAAAAACAGTAGCCAAATGAAATGTCTTTTTCCAACTCCCACGTTCTTTTACGTATTCTGTAGCACACAGTATGTATTTTTGTCCTTTTCTTAATCACTAAAAAAATGCTAGACAACAGGATGTTAGAGCTCATGTCAGTCATCCAGACACTAAATGGACCTCAGTTAAATAGGTTAACTGTATGTGTCCCATTGATGAAGAAAGCAGTAAACTAAAAGAAAACAACCTATCGGAGATGCAGACATATTTTCAAGTGACTTCTGTGATGAGGCCCAAGCGTCCGTTCAATCTCCCCTTGGCCCAGTCATCCCTGGCATTACACAGTTAGAATAAATTTTCAGAAAGGTAACTCTGAGCTAATACAATATTGTATTAGGGAGAAAAGCATCCAATCATTTTAAGACAACGTTTTTAGGCATCAATATGTCTAGAGATTTTCTACATAATGTATTACAAAAGAAAGGGAGTTCTGATGACCTGAAAATTCAGTGAGTCCGGTTTCCTGAGGTTTCATTTTATCCAAACTTGACTGAATTGAGTGGAGAACATTTGTGGATCAGAAGATTTGGGGCTGCATGGGGCAGAACTAGCATACATCACATTTCTCTTCTCCATCCTCCAAGACTGTGCCATTAGTCATTATCTATGGCTTAAGCCTTGGAGTAGAGCACAGAAGATGCATCACCAGATAATATGCTCCACTCAAATCATGTTTTGTCATGCTGTATCATTAACCCTAAAGATACTCCTATGAGGCAAACATTCATATGCAGAAATTATGAATTCTTTTTCATTGCTGGAGAAATGAGGGCCCCTAAGCAGTTGACAGGCCACTTGAAATTGCAACAGGAGCTAGTCTTCTCCAACTAATACCAGCATTTAGGTCTGTGGTTCCTCTACCACCTACCGCATTGTTTTTGAAGACTTGTGAAGAACTACAGTTCTGACTTCCCCCCCAAACCTGCATATGACTTATTTAGGGGAGAATGACCATTTCAGGGAGGGTGTGCTCTGTCTCCTGGGTGAAAGCACAGTAACCCATTCACTGTGCTGATCTCAAAGTGACTCATAATGCAGCTGCTTAGATTTATGGCCATTTGATGGATTTAAGGGCTCTTGGCTCTTTTGTTGAAATTCATATTAATAAAGAAAGGGGCTTTATAAAAACTTACTGTTGCATGGAGTGAATGCATGAAGCATTGCAGTGCAAGGATTATGATGTCTTCACAACTAAAAAAGTAGGGTAGAACCGTGCTTTCTTTCATCAGTTTCTGCAGTCTTAAAAGCAAATAGGCTTTGAGGGAATTTACCCATAAAATTTGCAGGATAAAGTAAACTCTGGCAATTATATATAAAGTCCTGTTTTCCTCTTCACCACTGCCACCACCAAGAAGTTACTTTGACTGCCAAGACATATTTTCTTTTAAGATCAGACATAAACACCCCAAGGTTGAATTCTGGCAAGTTCTTTTCTTGTCCAAGTTCTTAATTTATGTCTATATGCAGCATACATCAGTTCTCAGCTACTTAAGAGAAACCAAATCCTGGTTAGGTCATACAGTAGGATAAAACTCTAAAAGAACTTTCCAAACTTGTAAGGCAGAGGACCCATTGCTCTTTTTTACAAAAAAATAAAATAAAATAAAATAAAATAAATCTCATCTGGCATTAGGAGTTAACCAGGCTCTTAATGTACAAAACTGAATGTGACATAAATCAGGAAAAGAGTATTCACATTTGTTGCATATCTGCTATGTTTCAGACACAGTGTCTGTCTTATTTTACTTATCAACCCAATAATGCTTCAAGGTATGATTTCACTCCCTCGTACAGATGAGGAAACTAAGACCAATACAGATTAAGTAACCATCTCATCAGGGTCATGTTGAGAGATTGCAGTAGACAGAATTCTGAAAATGGCTCCTAGGATTCCATGCCTTAATCCCTGAAACCTGTAAATATAATGAGATATCACTCCCATGATTATATCATAGCACTTAGTTGACCTTAAAATAAGAGATTATCCATGGACCTGACTTAATCACATAGAACCATAAGAGCAGAGATATTTCTCTGCCTGCCACTGGGAAAAGAAGTTGGAGAAGAAGTTGGAGAGAGTCAAAGCATGAGGAGGCCTGAGGAACCACTGCTGGCTTGAAGATGGAGGATGGAGAGATGCCTCTAAAGGCTGAGAATGTCCCTTAGCTGACAGCCAGCAAGGAAACCAGGACCTCAGTCCTACAACCACAAGAAGCTGACTTCTGCCAACAATCTCAATGAGCCTGGAAGTAGGTCCTTTGCCAGAACCTCAGATGAGAACATGGCTAGCCAACATCTTGCACAGGAGGTCTTTAGCAGAAGACCCAGTTGAGCCATGCTGGATTTCTGACCTCAGGAAATTATGCAACAACAAATGGGTATTGTTTTAATTTGCTAAATTTACGGAACTCTATTATGCAGCAATAAAAAACTAATACAGCAATTAAGTAGAGGAACTGAGATTCAAATTCAGCTCCGTTTGGTTTCAACCAAGTAGATAAGACAACTTCTAACCTACTCATAAAACCTGCTTCAATAGATTAATGTGAAATAAAGAACTATCTCATTTCCATAACAGATTAGAAAATTTAGGAGATCAGAATTTGTGTCCACCCCATTCCTGATTTCATCTTCAAGAATATCCACCTTTTCTGGATGAACAAACTGTAGAGCAAAGTAGTTAACTAATTTTTGTAATAGTCACCTGCTTAGTAAGTAAGAGGAAAACCACTCCTGGCTTTCCTCCAAATGCAATCTTTTTGTAGAGATTAGGAAACTGAGACTCAGGGAAGTCGAGCGACATGCTCTGGGTTGAAAATCTACTGGCCTCATAATTCCTGGTCTTCCTAGCACACTGACCTGGAATTCCTTGTACCTCAGCTATCTGAACCCAGTTCCTCTGCCCCCTGTAGCCAAATACTCAGATCAAGCCCCCACAGCCTCTGTTGAAGCAACAGCCTCTGACTTGGGTCCCCTCCTCACTCACGGCCCTCCAACCTTTTCCCAGTGGCTAACCATCCTGCCCCAGGGCCTTTGAATTGACTGCAAATGTTCTCTCTGCCTGGAACACTCTCTCTGTCTTCATCCCTTCCCCTTAACCATGTTAACTCCTACTCATTCTTCTGATCCCAGTTCAAATGACCGTTTTAGGGACAACTCCCCTGAACCTCTAGAGTACATTAATTTCTATGTATACATCCTTTGGTTTCCACAGTTGGCAATTTATACGGACTTGGGGATTAAGTCATTGAAGTCTTTTCCACCCATTATATGACAATTCCATGGGGACTAGAATAGCATCTCTTCTGCTCACCTGTGTCTAGCATGGTCCTGGCACATACACGGGGTACAGCAAATATTGGATGAATTAATGAGTACCTCCATGGATTTGTGCATTAATGAAATAAAGTAGCTACTCTCTAGGTAGGCAGGCCATTACATTAAAGACTGCCCCTCCAAGGGGTCAGCCAGTGAAGGTACTTTGGCAATACTAAACCCCATCTTTCTGCCTCCACCCTGTCTATGCCAAGCCCAAGAAGTGAGTGTAGGGCTTTTCCAGCTCCAAAAAACCCCCCCAAAACAAAAAACAAAATCCACTTCACAATCGTGATGGGAAAGCACCCTGTGCCTCCCGAGTACTTCCTCCATTTCATGGGCTGGTATGGAGGTATTTCTCTCCTCTCACCTTTACAGCTCTATTGACAGATCCGCTGAGAAAGAGCCGCCCACCCCACCACCAGGCGACTGGCTGTAACCCAGCCACACTGGGAGCTGCTATGTAGACTGTTACTTCCATGACTAGGTCAATCCTTTCTCACAGCAGAATTCACTGATAAAAAACTGTTCCACATACTAGTCATTCATGAATAAATTGGCATTTTTATTTTATTTTCTTGACAGGTGTTATTTGGAAAATTGTTTGAAAAGTGGCACTAGACTGTCTCCAAGTTCTTTCCAGTTCTGGAAAATTGTCAGTCTGTGATTTTTCACTTCAGATGTAGCAGCCACAGATTTACAGCATCATCACACCCATTAAATGAAACGAAACAGCATCAGATTCCAGGAAGTTATAGGGCAGCAGAGAGAATGGCTTCTTCTGTAAAGAGGGACTGGAGTAAGGCACTAAAGTTACTTTTAATCCAATCTAAGCTTACGTATCCCCTATGCTCCTGCCAAGTAGTTAGCTGTCTATTAAAAAATACTTTGGTAGAGAAGCTGAGGCTCTAAGAACCCATCAATAAATCAGTTTATTAGATGACTACCTTCAATTATATCAATTTAAAGACAAAAAATCATGTGCATGCAAGCTGACCATTATGAAATTAAATGTCTCACCTGCCTTATTCTATCATTGTCAGTAATTACACTTTGAGTGCATAGTGGGTAAAGGATTTTGGTCCTCATTGCAGTTTGCAGGGAAGACAATAGATGTAGGGCAGGGTTTGGACATTCTGAGAGAGGAACTCTTCCCTGGGATTTTAGGAAAACCTAACACAAGAAGTGGAACCAGAACTGTTCTTTGGAGGAAGAGTATATCTCCTCAACGAACACATGGGAAAGAACATCCCAGCCACAAACACAGAAAGTCACATGCTAATGATATGCTGTGATATGGGACCACTACTTATTGGTGGATTTGTTCGACTGAAAACTTTTGGTGGAAGAAGAAGAAAAGGCAAGATGGTCAGATAGGGGCTAGATTAATTGGCCTTGAATACTGGGCTAAGAAATTTGAACTTGATTCTAAAACTAGGGAGCCACTGAAGTTTGTTCAAGGATTGGCTGATAGGCATGTAATTGAGGTTCACCCAGCCCTATGAGGGCAGTTGTCTCTGACTTACCTGTACACTCTGAGTATCAAGTTGAGAGTGAGGACCCCATGGTTTAGCATCTTCCTTTAACAATCCTGAGGGATTCTTTGAAGACATAATATTGTGACATCATCAAACAAGAAATTAATTGAGAGTTAACATATCCACATTATGGGATATGCATATACATTTTGTTTTTTAAGATTTTTTATTTATTTATCTGAGAGAGAGAGCATGAGCAGGGGCGAGGGGCAAAGGGAGAGGGAGAAGCAGGCTCCCTGCTGAGCAGGGAGCCTGAGGCGGGGCTCGATCCCAGGACCCCAGGATCATGACCTGAGCTGAAGGCAGATATTTCACCGACTGAGCCATCCAGGATCCCTGCATATACAGTTTTTAAAAACAATGAATGTGGGCACCTGGATGACTCAGGCAGTTAAGCATCTGATTCTTGATTTCAGCTCAGGTCATGATCTCAGGTTTGTGAGATCAGGCCCTGAGTCAGGCTCCACGCTGAGGGTGAAGCCTGCTTAAGATTCTCTCTCTCTGTCTGCCCCTCCCCCATCTAAAAAAATAAATAAACAAAAGCAATGAATGTCAGTAAGTATGTAGACAGCACACTGCAAATAATATGCAGAAGTTCCAGTGTTTGAGCCTATCTTACTAAGAAATCTCTGAAACAAGATTGATAGTGTGAGGATTCACAACCATCACCTTCTTTTAAGGGAAATATCTTTGTCCCAAGCCTGTCAAGTTCTTCTTTTATCTTTCTGCTTTAGGATAATTAGGTCATCCTTGTAGGTATCCCATGGGTCCACTTTCCAGGATAATTGACAGTGGGGTGATTATTTCCTTACATCAGAAATAAAACAGTATAATTCAAAGATCAATTCCCAGTCAAGCCTGCAATTACTCAAAGCTAAGGGTGTAAGTAGAGCAACTTCCTCAACTATAATCCCAAACTCTAGCTACATCTTTTTCTACTTAACGCCCGTGCGAGTCTGGACAACACTGACATGTAATTAGATGTGTTCTCCTCTAATGGGAGCTCTACAAAACCACTTGTCCCAACCCCAAGTGACTGCCCACGGAATAGCTTCCCTTCTGGAAAGCAATGGTAGAATTGGGGGGCAGGGCGTGGTGTGATACGCCTCACGCCTTGGGAAGAACAGTGGCCAAGAGATAGCGTCATAGAGAGAGAGAATGCACAGGTTGCAGGCCACTGGGCAAGTCTCCCCACTACACAGAAGTCTTTGAGTCTTTGCTTACTCTCTGGGTCACACTCTCAAAGTCCTTCCTGAGCACACAGTCTGGTTTTCTTTTAACCATTTGGGGGCCCTTTATGTGTTGTTAGCTATGCAAACAGTATCCTGCTGAGATCAGGCTCGCAGCAGGTTATGTAGACTACAGTGGAGCCAGAAAGCAGACATACACGAGTCGGGGAATTACTTGATGAGGACTTGAACTAAAGCCGGAGGAGGAGGACAGAAAGAAGAAATAGATGTGGGTGCTCCTAGGAGGTATGAGGTTATTTCAGCTTTATGTATTATATTTTGAATGGCTAGATTACAGATGCTTGTTAATTTAATTAGCCCACAGCAAGGCTATCTTCTTCTTTGGTGGATAGGTTTTTTGTTTGTTTGTTTTTTACCTACTGAATAGTTTTAAAAGACCCTTTCTGTTCTTGAAAGGATACATTTCCTAAGAGAAATAGGAGCTCAAAACATCTTGCTTGGAATGTAGGAATCAACTCTCAGGAAAGTATTGGGTTGCTGGAAAGTGATCATGAAATTGGGTTCTTCATAAACAAAGTCCTTCTGTAATTTCAGAAAAAGTTACTTTGAAACCGGTATATGGAATGTGCCTGAGGTTAATCGCATTACAAAGGACTCGAATCTACAGAGGCAGCTGAGTCCATGTAATCTGTGAGGTCTCTACCTTCTTTGGAATCTCTGTCTAGGTATTTGGCAGGTGGTTTTCTTCTATACCTTTGTCACTTGTCTAAGTATGGTGAATTAGTCAAAGGAAATTATAAAAATAAGAAATTACTTTTGAAAAGAATTATCTTTTTTAAGATAAATTGAGAAGAAGCATGACGTTTCTTTGGCTTCTGGTTTAATTTATTCTACCACAAAATTCCAAAGAAAAGTGTAACATCTCAGAATTTATACGTAATATGTTACTATTATGTAATCAGGCTTTGCTGAATTCAGCTGGAAGAAAATGCTAATGGGAATAAGGATTTTATAACGTGAATGAAGTTGAGCTTGTCGGCAGAAGCAGGCTCAGAAATTAAGAGAAAAAGAGAAAGGAAGTCTGGAAGAATGGACGTGTACAAAGAGGCACAAATACGTATGCAATGGGATTGCGATGTGGAGGGGGATTTTATTTCTCTTCTGAGAAGGCTGATACACGCAAGTGAAATAGTTAGATCTCACCAGTCTTTAGCTGATGCAGATATGATTCTCCATGTTTGTGGTGTATTCACTGAACGAGCATGAAGGAACTAATATGTAGTAAGAATCTTTCATTTATTATTACTAATTCTTAAGTTTATCCAAGATCCTCCATATTAATAGAGTCTGATTGCTAAAGGTGATGAATAAAATTGTTCCCAAATTTAATAACAAATTAGGAGAAAAAATGAATTTGAGATATTTTATTATAAATTGCCTGTATGACAGAGCGCCTGGGTGTCTGAGCCGTTTGAGTGCTTGACTCCTGGTTTCGGCTCAGGTCGTGATTTCATGGGTGGTGGGATCGAGGCCTGCATCAGGCTCTGTGCTCGGCAGGGAGTCTGCTTGAAGATTCTCTCCCTCTGCCCCTCCTCCCACTCACTCATGCTCTCTCTCTTCCTCTCTCAAACAAATAAACCTTTAAGATAAATAAATAAATGTGTGTATGACAAAAACTCAGTCCACCATATTTTAGCAGATCAGAAACCTTGGTCATGCTAACTTGAAGAAAGTATCTTGAGGTTAGAAGGATACAGTCTCCAATCCTCTTTTTCCAAGGAGCTCCCAGAAATAAAAAAGAAATCTCAGCTTCCTCCCTCGGCTATTTAATCACCCCATGCTCCCCATATTGTCCCACTGTTCTTCCAAGACTGAGCACTATCAGCCTACTGATAACTTCTTCCTTCATCATTAAACTCTGTTTAAATTTCAGGTCTTCATATTTTCAAGTACCAATATTCCCCAATCAAAATTTTCCTTTTTTTTTTTTGAGAATATCATGGGACTTAATTTTATTGTTAATCTTGCATTTGTCTTACAGGACTGGGCTACATTGAGCTATATTTCAAAGTTCATGTTTTAACTTAGTATATACGTAATATGAAAACGCAGTTCTAGATCATTGTATTCCTCCTACCAGACATTTGGAACAACATTTTGCAGTTGATGTGAGAACAACCTTGAAAGCCTGATTTCACTGGAACTTTTCCTTCTAGAGTTTTTGCTTGGAATAAGGTATGTTTTATCTTCAGGAACCATAGCCTGCTACCACTTAAAATGGAAATGAAAAAGGAATAGCATTTTATTGAATATCCCAAGTCTCTAAATTTGCCAGTAGCTTCTAAAGAGTTGTTATAGAGACCTCAGTGATGGCCCTAGATCATTATTTCTGAGATGATCATGTCCAAAAGAGCATTGCCAATTTACGGTCTCAAAGACCTTTTTTTTGGTGTAAATGAGTAAGAATAACTATGGGGCTTTTCCCCTTTCTGCTGATCACTTTGTTCTTCATAATTATTCAGTTCCCTTTTTATTCCTTTCGATAGCATGTGCATTCAGATCTTGAGTGTAAAATTCCTTTCCTTGCAGGTAGTGGAGTTAGCCTGAAGACATAAAAAAAGGAAAACTGGATAATCACTAAACTCCATTTGAAGGTAGCAGTGTAGAAGGGCTTCTTTGGGCTAAAAATCTTTTCCCTCCAAATTTGTGGTGGTTCGTGTACTAACTGAGCCTCCCATGTGCTCTTGTTTCAATCCATACACTCCCCGTGGCACATAAGGTCCAAACATCTTGCCTGGTTGAGCGCAGGAGGCATGGGTCCCACGGAATCCTCGTGACTGGCAACATCGTGAAAACTTCGGTTGGCCTCTGCACAACCTTAATCTGACTCTTTTTCATGTCTTCCTTTAAAAGAGAGCCAGAGAGGAGGACGAGGAGAAAATTCACACCTCGATGTTTATCACAACACGTGTAAAACTGAGATTGCCCCAACGTGGTGGCAGTAATTTTTCACAATACTGAATTCCCTGGGGAGAACTTGGATGGACATTCTAAGGCAATTCCACGGGCTCTCCTTTTATTGATGTACCAATAAAATGCACCTCAAACATGTAACTCCTTATTCCCTTGTATCTCTAAATTCCTGTTGCGTCTTACTTGTCAGAAAACATTGGCCACATTACCCACGCCTCTAAGCCTTTGTTTCCTGAGAAGTCTCAACCAATGCACTAACAATCTTGTTCAGCACTATCAAAATCATCCCCAAGACAAAAAGATTAAGATAGTCTATGAAAAGTGTTTTGCCCCGGTGAAACCAACACTGCATTTTCTCTTCGTCCTAGACCGTCCCTTAACACCTTCCAACTTGCAGGGAGGGTGGACTGGGACGAGTTCACAGCATGGCATTTCACCCCCTTTCTTATCTCATCCCTACTTCAGTGGTGTGCTGGTAAATGTTTAACAATGAGCTTCCGGGCAAGGCAGAGGAGGGAAACCTGATTTGTAGCATTTGCCACTTTCTGCAGTGTAAATATTCCTACCATGGCCAATTTCAGGCTACCAACTTGATATCCACTGGCTTACAGAATTCTGGAAATGTTAACAACCAGCTCTTGCAAACTAGTACAAGCCAACTCCAACATGCCACTGCTTCTTACCATTCAGGAAATAGAGTTTTAATAGCATCTGTTCAATATAATGTGGGCTTTGTGAAGCTCCAGATTCATAATCTCTAATGCAAGATTTTAGGGGTTTTTGATGGGGACTCTTAGAAAGGCATATTCTTGGGCGCCTGGGTGGCTCAGTCGTTAAGCGTCTGCCTTCGGCTCAGGTCATGATCCCAGGGTCCTGGGATTGAGCCCCACATCGGGCTCCCTGCTCAGCAGGAAGCCTGCTTCTCCCTCTCCCACTCCCCCCCTGCTTGTGTTCCTGCTCTCGCTATCTCTCTCTCTGTCAAATAAATAAATAAAAATCTTTAAAAAAAAAAAAAAAGAAAGGCATATTCTTTCTGTGTGTATATACCACAGATATGTCGTATTTTTTTTTTTTTAAAGATTTTATTTATTTATTTGACAGAGAGAGAGATAG